>NW_027667576.1:0-219000 GCF_963924665.1 Micromys minutus
CTGCAATTTTGCCCCAAAATAAGTGAAATTTCGGCAATTTTGCCCCAAAATAAGGGAAATTTCTGGAATTTTGCCCCAAAATAAGTGGAATTTCTGAGTTTTGCCCCAAAATAAGGAGAATTTCTGTTTTTTTGCACTAACATATAGGGAATTTCTGCATTTTTGCCCCACAATTAGGGGAATTTCTGCAATTTTGCTCCAATATACGAGGAATTTCTGCTTTTTAGCCTGAAAATAAAGGGAATGTATACCTTTTGCCACAAAAAAAAGAAATTTCTTTATTTTTGTTCCAAAATAAAAGGAATTTCTGTTTTTTTGCCTCTAAAAAAGTGCAATTTCTGTCTTTTTCTCCAAAAACAAAGGGAATTTCTGTCTTTTTGCCCCAAAATAAGGAAAATTTCTGACTTATTACCCTGAAATAAGTGAAATTTTTCAATTTTGCCCAAAATAAGGAAATTTCTGCCTTTTTGCCCCAAATTAAGGGGAATTTCAGCCTTTTTCCTCAAAATAAAAGGAATTTCTGCATTTTTGCCTCAAAATATGGGAAATTTCTGCCTTTTTGCCCCAAAATAAGAAAATTTCTGCTTTTTTTTTTGAAATAAGTGAAATTTCTGCAATTTTGCCCCAAAATAATTGTAATTTCTCCAATTTTGTCCCAAAATAAGTGAAATTTCTGGAATTTTGCTCCAAAATAAGTGGAATTTCTTAGTTTTGCCCCAAATTAAGGAGAATTTCTGTCTTTTTGCCCAAACATATAGGGAATTTCTGCCTTTTTGCCCCACAATTTGGGAAATTTCTGCAATTTTGCTCAAAAATAAGGGGAATTTCTGCCTTTTTGCCCAAAAATAAGAAGAATGCATACCTTTTTGCCCTTAAAAAGTGAAATTTCTTCATTTTTACTCCAAAATAAGGGGAATTTCTCCTTTTTTGCCTCTAAAAAAGTGGAATTTCTGTCTTTTTCTCCCAAATCAAAGGGAATTTCTGTTTTTTGTCCCCAAAATAAGGAAAATTTCTGACTTATTACCCTGAAATAAGTGAAATTTCTGCCTTTTTTCTCCCAAATAAGGGGGATTTCAGCCTTTTACCTCAATATATGTGAAATTTCTTCATTTTTGCCCCAAAATATGGGAAATTTCTGCCTTTTTTCACTGAAATAAGTGAAATTTCTGCAATTTTGCCCCAAAATAAGTGAAATTTCGGCAATTTTGCCCCAAAATAAGAGAAATTTCTGGAATTTTGCCCCAAAATAAGTGGAATTTCTGAGTTTTGCCCCAAAATAAAGAGAATTTCTGTTTTTTTGCGCTAACATATAGGGAATTTCTGCATTTTTGCCCCAAAATTAGGGGAATTTCTGCAATTTTGCTCCAAAATACGGGGAATTTCTGCTTTTTAGCCTGAAAATAAAGGGAATGTATACCTTTTGCCACAAAAAAGACAAATTTCTTCATTTTTGCTCCAAAATAAAAGGAATTTCTGCTTTTTTGCCTCTAAAAAAGTGCAATTTCTGTTTTTCCCCAAAAACAAAGGGAATTTCTGTCTTTTTGCCCCAAAATAAGGAAAATTTCTGACTTATTACCCTGAAATAAGTGAAATTTTTGCAATTTTGCCCCAATATAATAAAATTTCTGCCTTTTTGCCCCAAATTAAGGGGAATTTCAGCCTTTTTACTCAAAATAAAAGGAATTTCTGCATTTTTGCCCCAAAATATGGGAAATTTCTGCCTTTTTGCCCCAAAATAAGAAAATTTCTGCTGTTTTTTGAAATTTGTGAAATTTCTGCAATTTAGCCCCAAAATAATTGTAATTTCTGCAATTTTGCCCCAAAATAAGTGAAATTTGTGGAATTTTGCTCCAAAATAAGTGGAATTTCTGAGTTTTGCCCTAAAATAAGGAGAATTTCTGTTTTTTGCACTAACATATAGGGAATTTCTGCCTTTTTGCCCCATAATTTGGGGAATTTCTGCAATTTTGCTCCAAAATACAGGGAATTTCTGCTTTTTAGCCTGAAAATAAGGGGAATGTATACCTTTTGCCACAAAAAAGAGAAATTTCTTCATTTTTGCTCCAAAATAAAAGGAATTTCTGCTTTTTTGCCTCTAAAAAAGTGGAATTTCTGTCTTTTTTCTCAAAAACAAAGAGAATTTCTGTCTTTTTGCCCCAAAATAAGGAAAATTTCTGACTTATTACCCTGAAATAAGTGAAATTTTTGCAATTTTGCCCCAAAATAAGGAAATTTCTGCCTTTTTGCCCCCAATTAAGGGGAATTTTAGCTTTTTTCCTCAAAATAAAGGGAATTTCTGCATTTTTGCCCCAAAATATGAGAAATTTCTGCCTTTTTATTCCAAAATAAGAAAAATTTCTGCAATTTTGTACCAAAATAAAAAAAAATTCTGCCTTTTTGCCCCAAAATAAGAAAATTTCTGCTTTTTTTTTTTAAATAAGTGAAATTTCTGCAATTTTGCTCCAAAATAATTGTAATTTCTGCAATTTTGCCCCAAAATAAGTGAAATTTCTGAAATTTTGCTTCAAAATAAGTGGAATTTCTGAGTTTTGCCCCAAAATAAGGAGAATTTCTGTCTTTTTGCCCCAACATATAGGGAATTTCTGCCTTTTTGCCCCACAATTTGGGAAATTTCTGCAATTTTGCTCCAAAATATGGGGAATTTCTGCCTTTTTGCCCAAAAATAAGAAGAATGCATACCTTTTTGCCCTTAAAAAGTGAAATTTCTTTATTTTTGCTCCAAAATAAGGGGAATTTCTGCTTTTTTGCCTCTAAAAAAGTGGAATTTCTGTCTTTTTCTCCCAAAACAAAGGGAATTTCTGTTTTTTGGCCCCAAAATAAGGAAAATTTCTGACTTATTACCCTGAAATAAGTGAAATTTCTGCAATTTTACCCCAAAATAAGAGAAATTTCTGCCTTTTTGCTCCCAAATAAGGGGGATTCAGCATTTTACCTCAAAATAAGAGAAATTTCTGCATTTTTGCCCCAAAATATGGGAAATTTCTGCCTTTTTTCACTGAAATAAGTGAAATTTCTGCAATTTTTCCTCAAAATAAGTGAAATTTCTGCAATTTTGCCCCAAAATAAGGGAAATTTCTGGAATTTTGCCCCAAAATAAGTGGAATTTCTGAGTTTTGCCCTAAAATAAGGAGAATTTCTGTTTTTTGCACTAACATATAGGGAATTTCTGCATTTTTGCCCCACAATTAGGGGAATTTCTGCAATTTTGCTCCTAAATAGAGGGAATTTCTGCTTTTTAGCCTGAAAATAAGGGGAATGTATACCTTTTGCCACAAAAAAGGGAAATTTCATCATTTTTGCTCCAAAATAAAAGGAATTTCAGCTTTTTTGCCTCTAAAAAAGTGGAATTTCTGTCTTTTTCTCCAAAAACAAAGGGAATTTCTGTCTTTTTGCCCCAAAATAAAAAAAATTTCTGACTTATTACCCTGAAATAAGTGAAATTTTTGCAGTTTTGCCCCAAAAAAAGGAAATTTCTGCCTTTTTGCCCCCAATTAAGGGGAATTTCAGCCTTTTTCCTCAAAATAAAAGGAATTTCTGCATTTTTGTCCCAAAATATGGGAAATTTCTGCCTTTTTGCTCCAAAATAAGAAAATTTCTGCTTTTTTTTGAAATAAGTGAAATTTCTGCAATTTTGCCCCAAAATAAGTGAAATTTCTACAATTTTGCCCCAAAATAAGAGAAATTTTTGACTTTTTGCCCCCAAATAAGGGGAATTTTAGCCTTTTACCTCAAAATAAGAGAAATTTCTGCATTTTTACCCCAAAATATGGGAAATTTCTGACTTTTTGCCCCAAAATAAGAAAAAATTCTGCAATTTTGTAACAAAATAAAAGAAATTTCTGCCTTTTGGCCCCAAAATAAGAAAATTTCTGCTTTTATTTCTGAAATAAGTGAAATTTCTGCAATTTTGCCCCAAAATAAGTTATATTTCAGAATTTTTCCCTAAAATAAGGAGAATTTCTGTCTTTTTGCCCCAACATATAGGGAATTTCTGCCTTTTTGCCCCACAATTAGAGGAATTTCTGCAATTTTGCTCCAAAATACGGGGAATTTCTGCATTTTTTGTCCGAAAATAATAAGAATGCATACCTTTTTGCCATAAAAAAGGGAAATTTCTGCTTTTTGCTCCAAAATGAGGGGAATTTCTGCTTTATTGCCTCTAAATAAGTGGAATTTCTGTCTTTTTCCCCCAAAACAAAGGGAATTTGTATTTTGCCCCAAAATAAGGAAAATTTCTGATTTATTACCCTGAAATAAGTGATATTTCTGCAATTTTGCCCCAAAATAAGTGAAATTATCGAAATTTTGACCCAAAATAAGTGGAATTTCTGAGTTTTGACCCAAAATAAGGAGAATTTCTGTCATTTTGCCGCACAATT
The DNA here is from genome assembly GCF_963924665.1 of Micromys minutus. Taxonomy (NCBI): domain Eukaryota; kingdom Metazoa; phylum Chordata; class Mammalia; order Rodentia; family Muridae; genus Micromys; species Micromys minutus. Next base: position 4,401 of record NW_027667576.1, read on the forward strand.
AGGGGAATTTCTGCAATTTTGCTCAAAAATACAGGGAATTTCTACATTTTTGTCCGAAAATAAGAAGAATGCATAACTTTTTCCCATAAAAAAGGGAAATTTCTTCATTTTTGCTCCAAAATAAGGGGAATTTCTGCATTTTTGCCTCTAAATAAGTGGAATTTATGTATTTTTCTCCCAAAACAAAGGGAATTTCCGCCTTTTTTTGCCCAAAATAAGGAAAATTTCTGACTTATTACCCTGAAATAAGTGAAATTTCTGCAATTTTGCCCCAAAATAAGGGAAATTTCTGCCTTTTTGCCGCCATATAAGGGAAATTTCAGCCTTTTTACCTCAAATTAAGGGGAATTTGTGCATTTTTGCCACAAAATATTAGGAATTTTTGCCTTTTTGTCCCGAAATAAGGAAATTTTCTGCCTTTTTCACTGAAATAAGTGAAATTTCTGCAATTTTGCCCCAAAATAAGTGAAATTTCGGCAATTTTGCCCCAAAATAAGGGAAATTTCTGGAATTTTGCCCCAAAATAAGTGGAATTTCTGAGTTTTGCCCCAAAATAAGGAGAATTTCTGTTTTTTTGCACTAACATATAGGGAATTTCTGCATTTTTGCCCCACAATTAGGGGAATTTCTGCAATTTTGCTCCAATATACGAGGAATTTCTGCTTTTTAGCCTGAAAATAAAGGGAATGTATACCTTTTGCCACAAAAAAAAGAAATTTCTTTATTTTTGTTCCAAAATAAAAGGAATTTCTGTTTTTTTGCCTCTAAAAAAGTGCAATTTCTGTCTTTTTCTCCAAAAACAAAGGGAATTTCTGTCTTTTTGCCCCAAAATAAGGAAAATTTCTGACTTATTACCCTGAAATAAGTGAAATTTTTCAATTTTGCCCAAAATAAGGAAATTTCTGCCTTTTTGCCCCAAATTAAGGGGAATTTCAGCCTTTTTCCTCAAAATAAAAGGAATTTCTGCATTTTTGCCTCAAAATATGGGAAATTTCTGCCTTTTTGCCCCAAAATAAGAAAATTTCTGCTTTTTTTTTTTGAAATAAGTGAAATTTCTGCAATTTTGCCCCAAAATAATTGTAATTTCTCCAATTTTGTCCCAAAATAAGTGAAATTTCTGGAATTTTGCTCCAAAATAAGTGGAATTTCTTAGTTTTGCCCCAAATTAAGGAGAATTTCTGTCTTTTTGCCCAAACATATAGGGAATTTCTGCCTTTTTGCCCCACAATTTGGGAAATTTCTGCAATTTTGCTCAAAAATAAGGGGAATTTCTGCCTTTTTGCCCAAAAATAAGAAGAATGCATACCTTTTTGCCCTTAAAAAGTGAAATTTCTTCATTTTTACTCCAAAATAAGGGGAATTTCTCCTTTTTTGCCTCTAAAAAAGTGGAATTTCTGTCTTTTTCTCCCAAATCAAAGGGAATTTCTGTTTTTTGTCCCCAAAATAAGGAAAATTTCTGACTTATTACCCTGAAATAAGTGAAATTTCTGCCTTTTTTCTCCCAAATAAGGGGGATTTCAGCCTTTTACCTCAATATATGTGAAATTTCTTCATTTTTGCCCCAAAATATGGGAAATTTCTGCCTTTTTTCACTGAAATAAGTGAAATTTCTGCAATTTTGCCCCAAAATAAGTGAAATTTCGGCAATTTTGCCCCAAAATAAGAGAAATTTCTGGAATTTTGCCCCAAAATAAGTGGAATTTCTGAGTTTTGCCCCAAAATAAAGAGAATTTCTGTTTTTTTGCGCTAACATATAGGGAATTTCTGCATTTTTGCCCCAAAATTAGGGGAATTTCTGCAATTTTGCTCCAAAATACGGGGAATTTCTGCTTTTTAGCCTGAAAATAAAGGGAATGTATACCTTTTGCCACAAAAAAGACAAATTTCTTCATTTTTGCTCCAAAATAAAAGGAATTTCTGCTTTTTTGCCTCTAAAAAAGTGCAATTTCTGTTTTTCCCCAAAAACAAAGGGAATTTCTGTCTTTTTGCCCCAAAATAAGGAAAATTTCTGACTTATTACCCTGAAATAAGTGAAATTTTTGCAATTTTGCCCCAATATAATAAAATTTCTGCCTTTTTGCCCCAAATTAAGGGGAATTTCAGCCTTTTTACTCAAAATAAAAGGAATTTCTGCATTTTTGCCCCAAAATATGGGAAATTTCTGCCTTTTTGCCCCAAAATAAGAAAATTTCTGCTGTTTTTTGAAATTTGTGAAATTTCTGCAATTTAGCCCCAAAATAATTGTAATTTCTGCAATTTTGCCCCAAAATAAGTGAAATTTGTGGAATTTTGCTCCAAAATAAGTGGAATTTCTGAGTTTTGCCCTAAAATAAGGAGAATTTCTGTTTTTTGCACTAACATATAGGGAATTTCTGCCTTTTTGCCCCATAATTTGGGGAATTTCTGCAATTTTGCTCCAAAATACAGGGAATTTCTGCTTTTTAGCCTGAAAATAAGGGGAATGTATACCTTTTGCCACAAAAAAGAGAAATTTCTTCATTTTTGCTCCAAAATAAAAGGAATTTCTGCTTTTTTGCCTCTAAAAAAGTGGAATTTCTGTCTTTTTTCTCAAAAACAAAGAGAATTTCTGTCTTTTTGCCCCAAAATAAGGAAAATTTCTGACTTATTACCCTGAAATAAGTGAAATTTTTGCAATTTTGCCCCAAAATAAGGAAATTTCTGCCTTTTTGCCCCCAATTAAGGGGAATTTCAGCTTTTTTCCTCAAAATAAAGGGAATTTCTGCATTTTTGCCCCAAAATATGAGAAATTTCTGCCTTTTTATTCCAAAATAAGAAAAATTTCTGCAATTTTGTACCAAAATAAAAAAAAATTCTGCCTTTTTGCCCCAAAATAAGAAAATTTCTGCTTTTTTTTTTTAAATAAGTGAAATTTCTGCAATTTTGCTCCAAAATAATTGTAATTTCTGCAATTTTGCCCCAAAATAAGTGAAATTTCTGAAATTTTGCTTCAAAATAAGTGGAATTTCTGAGTTTTGCCCCAAAATAAGGAGAATTTCTGTCTTTTTGCCCCAACATATAGGGAATTTCTGCCTTTTTGCCCCACAATTTGGGAAATTTCTGCAATTTTGCTCCAAAATATGGGGAATTTCTGCCTTTTTGCCCAAAAATAAGAAGAATGCATACCTTTTTGCCCTTAAAAAGTGAAATTTCTTTATTTTTGCTCCAAAATAAGGGGAATTTCTGCTTTTTTGCCTCTAAAAAAGTGGAATTTCTGTCTTTTTGTCCCAAAACAAAGGGAATTTCTGTTTTTTGGCCCCAAAATAAGGAAATTTTCTGACTTATTACCCTGAAATAAGTGTAATTTCTGCAATTTTACCCCAAAATAAGAGAAATTTCTGCCTTTTTACACCCAAATAAGGGGAATTTCAGCCTTTTACCTCAAAATAACAGAAATTTCTGCATTTTTGCTCCAAAATATAGGAAATTTCTGCCTTTTTTCACTGAAATAAGTGAAATTTCTGCAATTTTGCCCCAAAATAAGTGAAATTTCTGCAATTTTGCCCCTAAATAAGGGAAATTTCTGGAATTTTGCCCCAAAATAAGTGGAATTTCTGAGTTTTGCCCTAAAATAAGGAGAATTTCTGTTTTTTGCACTAACATATAGGGAATTTCTGCATTTTTGCACCACAATTAGGGGAATTTCTGCAATTTTGCTCCAAAATACGGGGAATTTCTGCTTTTTAGCCTGAAAATAAGGGGAATGTACACCTTTTGCCACAAAAAAGGGAAATTTCTTCATTTTTGCTCCAAAACAAATGGAATTTCTGCTTTTTTGCCTCTAAAAAAGTGGAATTTCTGTCTTTTTGCCCAAAAACAAAGGGAATTTCTGTATTTTTGCCACAAAATAAGTAAAATTTCTGACTTATTACCCTGAAATAAGTGAAGTTTTTGCTATTTTTCCCCAAAATGAGGAAATTTCTGCATTTTTGCCCCCAATTGAGGGGAATTTCAGCCTTTTTCTTCAAAATAAAATGAATTCCTGCATTTTTGCCCCAAAATATGGGAAATTTCTGCCTTTTTGCTCCAAAATAAGAAAATTTCTGCTTTTTTTTTTAAAATAAGTACAATTTCTGCAATTTTGCCCCAAAATAAGTGAAATTTCGGCAATTTTGCCCCAAAATAAGAGATATATTTGACTTTTTGCCCCCAAATAAGGGGAATTTCAGCCTTTTACCTCAAAATAAGAGAAATTTCTGCGTTTTTGCCCCAAAATATGGGAAATTTCTGACTTTTTGCACCAAAATAAGAAAAAATTCTGCAATTTTGTAACAAAATAAAAGAAATTTCTGCCTTTGGCCCCAAAATAAGAAAATTTCTGCTTTTATTTCTGAAATAAGTGAAATTTCTGCAATTTTGCCCCAAAATAAGTTATATTTCAGAATTTTTCCCTAAAATAACGAGAATTTCTGTCTTTTTGCCCCAACATATAGGGAATTTCTGCCTTTTTGCCCCACAATTAGAGGAATTTCTGCAATTTTGCTCCAAAATACGGGGAATTTCTGCATTTTTTGTCCGAAAATAATAAGAATGCATACCTTTTTGCCATAAAAAAGGGAAATTTCTGCTTTTTGCTCCAAAATGAGGGGCATTTCTGCTTTATTGCCTTTAAATAAGTGGAATTTCTGTCTTTTTCCCCCAAAACAAAGAGAATTTGTCTTTTTTGCCCCAAAATAAGGAAAATTTCTGACTTATTACCCTGAAATAAGTGAAATTTCTGCAATTTTGCCCCAAAATAAGTGAAATTATTGAAATTTTGACCCAAAATAAGTGGAATTTCTGAGTTTTGATCCAAAATAAGGAGAATTTCTGTATTTTTGCCCCACAATTAGGGGAATTTCTGCAATTTTGTTCCAAAATACGGGGAATTTCTGCCTTTTTGCCCGAAAATAAGAAGAATGCATAACTCTTTCCCATAAAAAAGGGAAATTTCTTCATTTTTGCTCCAAAATAAGGGGAATTTCTGCATTTTGCCCCTAAATAAGTGGAATTTCTGTCTTTTTCCCCCAAAACAAAGGTAATTTCTGTCTTTTTTGCCCCAAAATAAGGAAATTTTCTGACTTATTACCCTGAAGTAAGTGAAATTTTTGCAATTTTGGCCAAAATAAAAGGAATTTCTGCTTTTTTGCCTCTAAATAAGTGGAATTTATGTATTTTTCTCCAAAAACAAAGGGAATTTCTGTCTTTTTGCCCCAAAATAAAAAAAATTTCTGACTTATTACCCTGAAATAAGTGAAATTTTTGCAGTTTTGCCCCAAAATAAGGAAATTTCTGCCTTTTTGCCCCCAATTAAGGGGAATTTCAGCCTTTTTCCTCAAAATAAAAGGAATTTCTGCATTTTTGTCCCAAAATATGGGAAATTTCTGCCTTTTTGCTCCAAAATAAGAATATTTCTGCTTTTTTTTGAAATAAGTGAAATTTCTGCAATTTTGCCCCAAAATAAGTGAAATTTCTACAATTTTGCCCCAAAATAAGAGAAATTTTTGACTTTTTGCCCCCAAATAAGGGGAATTTCAGCCTTTTACCTCAAAATAGGAGAAATTTCTGCATTTTTACCCCAAAATATGGGAAATTTCTGACTTTTTGCCCCAAAATAAGAAAAAATTCTGCAATTTTGTAACAAAATAAAAGAAATTTCTGCCTTTTGGCCCCAAAATAAGAAAATTTCTGCTTTTATTTCTGAAATAAGTGAAATTTCTGCAATTTTGCCCCAAAATAAGTTATATTTCAGAATTTTTCCCTAAAATAAGGAGAATTTCTGTCTTTTTGCCCCAACATATAGGGAATTTCTTCCTTTTTGCCCCACAATTAGAGGAATTTCTGCAATTTTGCTCCAAAATACGGGGAATTTCTGCATTTTTTGTCCGAAAATAATAAGAATGCATACCTTTTTGCCATAAAAAAGGGAAATTTCTGCTTTTTGCTCCAAAATGAGGGGCATTTCTGCTTTATTGCCTTTAAATAAGTGGAATTTCTGTCTTTTTCCCCCAAAACAAAGAGAATTTGTCTTTTTTGCCCCAAAATAAGGAAAATTTCTGACTTATTACCCTGAAATAAGTGAAATTTCTGCAATTTTGCCCCAAAATAAGTGAAATTATTGAAATTTTGACCCAAAATAAGTGGAATTTCTGAGTTTTGATCCAAAATAAGGAGAATTTCTGTATTTTTGCCCCACAATTAGGGGAATTTCTGCAATTTTGTTCCAAAATACGGGGAATTTCTGCCTTTTTGCCCGAAAATAAGAAGAATGCATAACTCTTTCCCATAAAAAAGGGAAATTTCTTCATTTTTGCTCCAAAATAAGGGGAATTTCTGCTTTTTTGCCTCTAAATAAGTGGAATTTCTGTCTTTTTCCCCCAAAACAAAGGTAATTTCTGTCTTTTTTGCCCCAAAATAAGGAAATTTTCTGACTTATTACCCTGAAGTAAGTGAAATTTTTGCAATTTTGGCCAAAATAAAAGGAATTTCTGCTTTTTTGCCTCTAAATAAGTGGAATTTATGTATTTTTTCCCCAAAACAAAGGGAATTTCTGTCTTTTTTTGCCCAAAATAAGGAAAATTTCTGACTTATTACCCTGAAATAAGTGAAATTTCTGCAAATTTGTCCCAAAATAAGGGAAATTTCTGCCTTTTTGCCCCCATATAAGGGAAATTTCATCCTTTTTACCTCAAAATAAGGGGAATTTCTGCATTTTTGCCACAAAATATTAGGAATTTCTGATTTTTGCCCCAAAATAAGGAAAATTTCTGCTTTTTTTCACTGAAATAAGTGAAATTTCTGCAATTTTGCCGCAGAATAAGTGAAATTTCGGCAATTTTGCCCCAAAATGAGGCAAATTTCTGGAATTTTGCCCCAAAATAAGTGGAATTTCTGAGTTTTGCCACCAAAATAAAGAGAATTTCTGTTTTTTTGCCCTAACATATAGGGATTTTCTGAATTTTGCCCCACAATTAGTGGAATTTCTGCAATTTTGCTCCAAAATACGGGGAATTTCTGCTTTTTAGCCTGAAAATAAGGGGAATGTATACCTTTTGCCATAAAAAAGGGAAATTTCTTCATTTTTGCTCCAAAATAAAAGGAATTTCTGCTTTTTTGCCTCTAAAAAAGTGCAATTTCTGTCTTTTTCCCCAAAAAAAAGGGAATTTCTGTCTTTTTGCCCCAAAATAAGGAAAATTTCTGACTTATTACCCTGAAATAAGTGAAATTTTTGCAATTTTGCCTCAAAATAAGGAAATATCTGCCTTTTTTCCCTAAATTAAGGAGAATTTCAGCCTTTTTCCTCAAAATAAAAGAAATTTCTGCATTTTTGCCCCAAAATATGGGAAATTTCTTCCTTTTTGCCCCAAAAAAAGAAAATTTCTGCTTTTTTTTTGAAATAAGTGAAATTTCTGCAATTTTGCCCCAAAATAATTGTAATTTCTGAATTTTGCCCCAAAATAAGTGAAATTTCTGGAATTTTGTTCCAAAATATGTGGAATTTCTGAGTTTTGCCCCAAAATAAGGAGAATTTCTGTCTTTTTGCCCCAACATATAGGGAATTTCTGCCTTTTTGCCCAACAATTTGAGAAATTTCTTCAATTTTTTTCCAAAATAAGGGGAATTTCTGCCTTTTTGCCCAAAAATAAGAAGAATGCATACCTTTTTGCCCTTAAAAAGTGAAATTTCTTCATTTTTGCTCAAAAATAAGGGAAATTTCTGCTTTTTTGCCTCTAAAAAAGTGGAATTTCTGTGTTTTTCTCCCAAAACAAAGGGAATTTCTGTTTTTTGGCCCCAAAATAAGGAAAATTTCTGACTTATTACCCTGAAATAAGTGAAATTTCTGCAATTTTACCCCAAAATAAGAGAAATTTCTGCCTTTTTGCTCCCAAATAAGGGGGATTCAGCCTTTTACCTCAAAATAAGAGAAATTTCTGCATTTTTGCCCCAAAATATGGGAAATTTCTGCCTTTTTTCACTGAAATAAGTGAAATTTCTGCAATTTTTCCTCAAAATAAGTGAAATTTCTGCAATTTTGCCCCAAAATAAGGGAAATTTCTGGAATTTTGCCCCAAAATAAGTGGAATTTCTGAGTTTTGCCCTAAAATAAGGAGAATTTCTGTTTTTTGCACTAACATATAGGGAATTTCTGCATTTTTGCCCCACAATTAGGGGAATTTCTGCAATTTTGCTCCAAAATACAGGGAATTTCTGCTTTTTAGCCTGAAAATAAGGGGAATGTATACCTTTTGCCACAAAAAAGGGAAATTTCATCATTTTTGCTCCAAAATAAAAGGAATTTCAGCTTTTTTGCCTCTAAAAAAGTGGAATTTCTGTCTTTTTCTCCAAAAACAAAGGGAATTTCTGTCTTTTTGCCCCAAAATAAAAAAAATTTCTGACTTATTACCCTGAAATAAGTGAAATTTTTGCAGTTTTGCCCCAAAATAAGGAAATTTCTGCCTTATTGCCCCCAATTAAGGGGAATTTCAGCCTTTTTTCTCAAAATAAAAGGAATTTCTGCATTTTTGTCCCAAAATATGGGAAATTTCTGCCTTTTTGCTCCAAAATAAGAAAATTTCTGCTTTTTTTTGAAATAAGTGAAATTTCTGCAATTTTGCCCCAAAATAAGTGAAATTTCTACAATTTTGCCCCAAAATAAGAGAAATTTTTGACTTTTTGCCCCCAAATTAGGGGAATTTCAGCCTTTTACCTCAAAATAAGAGAAATTTCTGCATTTTTACCCCAAAATATGGGAAATTTCTGACTTTTTGCCCCAAAATAAGAAAAAATTCTGCAATTTTGTAACAAAATAAAAGAAATTTCTGCCTTTTGGCCCCAAAATAAGAAAATTTCTGCTTTTATTTCTGTAATAAGTGAATTTTCTGCAATTTTGCCCCAAAATAAGTTATATTTCAGAATTTTTCCCTAAAATAAGGAGAATTTCTGTCTTTTTGCCCCAACATATAGGGAATTTCTGCCTTTTTGCCCCACTATTAGAGGAATTTCTGCAATTTTGCTCCAAAATACGGGGAATTTCTGCATTTTTTGTCCGAAAATAATAAGAATGCATACCTTTTTGCCATAAAAAAGGGAAATTTCTGCTTTTTGCTCCAAAATGAGGGGCATTTCTGCTTTATTGCCTTTAAATAAGTGGAATTTCTGTCTTTTTCCCCCAAAACAAAGAGAATTTGTCTTTTTTGCCCCAAAATAAGGAAAATTTCTGACTTATTACCCTGAAATAAGTGAAATTTCTGCAATTTTGCCCCAAAATAAGTGAAATTATTGAAATTTTGACCCAAAATAAGTGGAATTTCTGAGTTTTGATCCAAAATAAAAAGAATTTCTGTATTTTTGCCCCACAATTAGGGGAATTTCTGCAATTTTGCTCCAAAATACGGGGAATTTCTGCCTTTTTGCCCGAAAATAAGAAGAATGCATAACTCTTTCCCATAAAAAAGGGAAATTTCTTCATTTTTGCTCCAAAATAAGGGGAATTTCTGCTTTTTTGCCTCTAAATAAGTGGAATTTCTGTCTTTTTCCCCCAAAACAAAGGTAATTTCTGTCTTTTTTGCCCCAAAATAAGGAAATTTTCTGACTTATTACCCTGAAGTAAGTGAAATTTTTGCAATTTTGGCCAAAATAAAAGGAATTTCTGCTTTTTTGCCTCTAAATAAGTGGAATTTATGTATTTTTCCCCCAAAACAAAGGGAATTTCTGTCTTTTTTTGCCCAAAATAAGAAAATTTCTGACTTATTACCCTGAAATAAGTGAAATTTCTGCAAATTTGTCCCAAAATAAGGGAAATTTCTGCCTTTTTGCCCCCATATAAGGGAAATTTCAGCCTTTTTACCTCAAAATAAGGGGAATTTCTGCATTTTTGCCACAAAATATTAGGAATTTCTGCCTTTTTGCCCCAAAATAAGGAAAATTTCTGCCTTTTTTCACTGAAATAAGTGAAATTTCTGCAATTTTGCCGCAGAATAAGTGAAAATTCGGCAATTTTGCCCCAAAATGAGGCAAATTTCTGGAATTTTGCCCCAAAATAAGTGGAATTTCTGAGTTTTGCCACCAAAATAAAGAGAATTTCTGTTTTTTTGCCCTAACATATAGGGATTTTCTGCATTTTTGCCCCACAATTAGTGGAATTTCTGCAATTTTGCTCCAAAATACGGGGAATTTCTGCTTTTTAGCCTGAAAATAAGGGGAATGTATACCTTTTGCCACAAAAAAGGGAAATTTCTTCATTTTTGCTCCAAAATAAAAGGAATTTCTGCTTTTTTTGCCTCTAAAAAAGTGCAATTTCTGTCTTTTTCCCCAAAAAAAAGGGAATTTCTGTCTTTTTGCCCCAAAATAAGGAAAATTTCTGACTTATTACCCTGAAATAAGTGAAATTTTTGCAATTTTGCCCCAAAATAAGGAAATATCTGCCTTTTTTCCCTAAATTAAGGAGAATTTCAGCCTTTTTCCTCAAAATAAAAGAAATTTCTGCATTTTTGCCCCAAAATATGGGAAATTACTTCCTTTTTGCCCCAAAAAAAGAAAATTTCTGCTTTTTTTTTGAAATAAGTGAAATTTCTGCAATTTTGCCCCAAAATAATTGTAATTTCTGAATTTTGCCCCAAAATAAGTGAAATTTCTGGAATTTTGTTCCAAAATATGTGGAATTTCTGAGTTTTGCCCCAAAATAAGGAGAATTTCTGTCTTTTTGCCCCAACATATAGGGAATTTCTGCCTTTTTGCCCAACAATTTGAGAAATTTCTTCAATTTTGTTCCAAAATAAGAGGAATTTCTGCCTTTTTGCCCAAAAATAAGAAGAATGCATACCTTTTTGCCCTTAAAAAGTGAAATTTCTTCATTTTTGCTCCAAAATAAGGGAAATTTCTGCTTTTTTGCCTCTAAAAAAGTGGAATTTCTGTGTTTTTCTCCCAAAACAAAGGGAATTTCTGTTTTTTGGCCCCAAAATAAGGAAAATTTCTGACTTATTACCCTGAAATAAGTGAAATTTCTGCAATTTTACCCCAAAATAAAAGAAATTTCTGCCTTTTTGCTCCCAAATAAGGGGGATTCAGCCTTTTACCTCAAAATAAGAGAAATTTCTGCATTTTTGCCCCAAAATATGGGAAATTTCTGCCTTTTTTCACTGAAATAAGTGAAATTTCTGCAATTTTTCCTCAAAATAAGTGAAATTTCTGCAATTTTGCCCCAAAATAAGGGAAATTTCTGGAATTTTGCCCCAAAATAAGTGGAATTTCTGAGTTTTGCCCTAAAATAAGGAGAATTTCTGTTTTTTGCACTAACATATAGGGAATTTCTGCATTTTTGCCCCACAATTAGGGGAATTTCTGCAATTTTGCTCCAAAATACAGGGAATTTCTGCTTTTTAGCCTGAAAATAAGGGGAATGTATACCTTTTGCCACAAAAAAGGGAAATTTCATCATTTTTGCTCCAAAATAAAAGGAATTTCAGCTTTTTTGCCTCTAAAAAAGTGGAATTTCTGTCTTTTTCTCCAAAAACAAAGGGAATTTCTGTCTTTTTGCCCCAAAATAAAAAAAATTTCTTACTTATTACCCTGAAATAAGTGAAATTTTTGCAGTTTTGCCCCAAAATAAGGAAATTTCTGCCTTTTTGCCCCCAATTAAGGGGAATTTCAGCCTTTTTCCTCAAAATAAAAGGAATTTCTGCATTTTTGTCCCAAAATATGGGAAATTTCTGCCTTTTTGCTCCAAAATAAGAAAATTTCTGCTTTTTTTTGAAATAAGTGAAATTTCTGCAATTTTGCCCCAAAATAAGTGAAATTTCTACAATTTTGCCCCAAAATAAGAGAAATTTTTGACTTTTTGCCCCCAAATAAGGGGAATTTCAGCCTTTTACCTCAAAATAAGAGAAATTTCTGCATTTTTACCCCAAAATATGGGAAATTTCTGACTTTTTGCCCCAAAATAAGAAAAAATTCTGCAATTTTGTAACAAAATAAAAGAAATTTCTGCCTTTTGGCCCCAAAATAAGAAAATTTCTGCTTTTATTTCTGAAATAAGTGAAATTTCTGCAATTTTGCCCCAAAATAAGTTAAATTTCAGAATTTTTCCCTAAAATAATGAGAATTTCTGTCTTTTTGCCCCAACATATAGGGAATTTCTGCCTTTTTGCCCCACAATTAGAGGAATTTCTGCAATTTTGCTCCAAAATACGGGGAATTTCTGCCTTTTTTGTCTGAAAATAATAAGAATGCATACTTTTTTGCCATAAAAAAGAGAAATTTCTTCTTTTTGCTCCAAAATGAGGGGAATTTCTGCTTTATTGCCTCTAAATAAGTGGAATTTCTGTCTTTTTCCCCCAAAACAAAGGGAATTTGTCTTTTTTGCCCCAAAATAAGGATAATTTCTGACTTATTACACTGAAATAAGTGAAATTTCTGCAATTTTGCCCCAAAATAAGTGAAATTATTGAAATTTTGACCTAAAATAAGTGGAATTTCTGAGTTTTGACCCAAAATAAGGAGAATTTCTGTCATTTTGCCCCACAATTTGGGGAATTTCTGCAATTTTGCTCCAAAATACGGGGAATTTCTCCCTTTTTGCCCGAAAATAAGAAGAATGCATAAGTTTTTCCCATAAAAAAGGGAAATTTCTTCATTTTTGCTCCAAAATAAGGGGAATTTCTGCTTTTTTGCCTCTAAATAAGTGGAATTTCTGTCTTTTTCCCCCAAAACAAAGGTAATTTCTGTATTTTTTGCCCCAAAATAATGAAATTTCTGACTTATTACCCTGAAGTAAGTGAAATTTCTGAAATTTTGGCCAAAATAAAAGGAATTTCTGCTTTTTTGCCTCTAAATAAGTGGAATTTATGTATTTTTTCCTCCAAAACTAAGGGAATTTCTGTCTTTTTTTGCCCAAAATAAAGAAAATTTCCGACTTATTACCCTGAAATAAGTGAAATTCCTGCAATTTTTGTACAAAATAAGGGAAATTTCTGCCTTTTTGCCCCCATATAAGGGAAATTTCTGCCTTTTTCACTGAAATAAGTGAAATTTCTGCAATTTTGCCCCAAAATAAGTGAAATTTCTGCAATTTTGCCCCAAAATAAGGGAAATTTCTGGAATTTTGCCCCAAAATAAGTAGAATTTCTCAGTTTTGCCCCAAAATAAGGAGAATTTCTGTTTTTTTGCCCTAACATATAGGGAATTTCTGCATTTTTGCCCCACAATTAGGGGTATTTCTGCAATTTTGCTCCAAAACACGGGGAATTTCTGCTTTTTAGCCTGAAAATAAGGGGAATGTATACCTTTTGCCACAAAAAACGAAAATTTCTTCATTTGTGCTCCAAAATAATAGGAATTTCTGCTTTTTAGCCTGAAAATAAGGGGAATGTATACCTTTTGCCACAAAAAACGAAAATTTCTTCATTTGTGCTCCAAAATAATAGGAATTTCTGCTTTTTTGCCTCTAAAAAAGTGCAATTTCTGTCTTTTTCCCCAAAAACAAAGGGAATTTCTGTCTTTTTGCCCCAAAATGAGGAAAATTTTTGACTTATTACCCTGAAATAAATGAAATTTTTGCAATTTTGCCCCAAAATAAGGAAATTTCTGCCTTTTGGCCCAAATTAAGGGGAATTTCAGCCTTTTTCCTCAAAATAAAACTAATTTCTGCATTTTTGCCCCAAAATATGGGAAATTTTTGCCTTTTTGCTCCAAAATAAGAAAATTTCTGCTTTTTTTGAAATAAGTGAAATTTCTGCAATATTGAACCAAAATAAGTGAAATTTCTGCAATTTTGCCCCAAAATAAGGAAAATTTCTTACTTATTAACCTTAAGAAAGTGAAATTTCTGCAATTTTGCTCGAAAATAAGGGGAATTTCTGCTTTTTTGCCTCTAAATAAGTGGAATTTCTGTCTTTTTCACCCCAAAATAAAAATGATTTCTGTCTTTTTTGCCCCTAAATAAGAAAAATTTCTGACTTATTACCCTGAAGTAAGTGAAATTTCTACAATTTTGCCCCCAAATAAGGGAAATTTCTGCTTTTTTGCCTCTAAATAAGTGGAATTTATGTATTTTTCCCCCAAAACAAAGAAAATTTCTGTCTTTTTTGCCCAAAATAAGGAAAATTTCTGACTGAAATAACTGAAATTTCTGCAATTTTGCCCCAAAATAAGGGAAATTTCTGCTTTTTGCTCCCAAATAAGGAGAATTTCAGCCTTTTGACCTCAAAATAAGGGGAATTTCTGCATTTTTGCCACAAAATATTAGGAATTCCTGACTTTTTGCCCCAAAATAAGGAAAATTTCTGCCTTTTTTCAATGAAATAAGTGAAATTTCTGCAATTTTGCCACAAAATAAGTGAAATTTCTGCAATTTTGTCCCAAAATAATGGAAATTTCTGGAATTTTGCCCCAAAATAAGGGGAATTTCTGAGTTTAGCCCCAAAATAAGAAGAATTTCTGTTTTTTGCCCTAACATATAGGGAATTTCTGCCTTTTTGCCCCAAAATTAGGGGAATTTCTGCAGTTTTGCTTTAAAATACAGGGAATTTCTGCCTTTTAGCCTGAAAATAAGGGGAATGCATACCTTTTGCCACAAAAAAGAGAAATTTCTTCATTTTTGCTCCAAAATAAAAGGAATTTCTGCTTTTTTGCCTCTAAAAAAGTAGAATTTCTTTCTTTTTCCTCAAAAACAAAAAGAATTTCTGCCTTTTTGCCCCAAAATAAGAAAATTTCTGCTTTTTATTGAAATAAGTGAAATTTCTGCAATTTTGCCCCAAAATAATTTTAATTTCTGCAATTCTGCCCCAAAATAAGTGAAATTTCTGGAATTTTGCTCCAAAATAAGTGGAATTTCTGAGTTTTGCCCCAAAATAAGGACAATTTCTGTCTTATTGCCCCAACATATAGGGAATTTCTGCCTTTTTGCCCCACAATTTGGGAAATTTCTGCAATTTTGCTCCAAAATAAGGGGAATTTCTGCCTTTTTGCCCAAAAATAAGAAGAATGCATAACTTTTTGCCCTTAAAAAGTGAAATTTCTTCATTTTTGTCCAAAATAAGGGGAATTTCTGCTTTTTTGCCTATAAAAAAGTGGAATTTCTGTCTTTTTCCCCCAAAACAAAGAGAATTTGTCTTTTTTGCCCCAAAATAAGGAAAATTTCTGACTTATTACCCTGAAATAAGTGAAATTTCTGCAATTTTGCCCCAAAATAAGTGAAATTATTGAAATTTTGACCCAAAATAAGTGGAATTTCTGAGTTTTGACTCAAAATAAGGAGAATTTCTGTATTTTTGCCCCACAATTAGGGGAATTTCTGCAATTTTGCTCCAAAATACGGGGAATTTCTGCCTTTTTGCCTGAAAATAAGAAGAATGCATAACTCTTTCCCATAAAAAATGGAAATTTCTTCATTTTTGCTCCAAAATAAGGGGAATTTCTGCTTTTTTGCCTCTAAATAAGTGGAATTTCTGTCTTTTTCCCCCAAAACAAAGGTAATTTCTGTATTTTTTGCCCCAAAATAAGGAAATTTTCTGACTTATTTCCCTGAAGTAAGTGAAATTTCTGCAATTTTGGCCAAAATAAAAGGAATTTTTGCTTTTTTGCCTCTAAATAAGTGGAATTTATGTATTTTTCCCCCAAAACAAAGGGAATTTCTGTCTTTTTTTGCCCAAAATAAGGAAAATTTCTGACTTATTACCCTGAAATAAGTGAAATTTCTGCAAATTTGTCCCAAAATAAGGGAAATTTCTGCCTTTTTGCCCCCATATAAGGGAAATTTCAGCCTTTTTACCTCAAAATAAGGGGAATTTCTGCATTTTTGCCACAAAATATTAGGAATTTCTGCCTTTTTGCCCCAAAATAAGGAAAATTTCTGCCTTTTTTCACTGAAATAAGTGAAATTTCTGCAATTTTGCCCCAAAATAAGTGAAATTTCGGCAATTTTGCCCCAAAATGAGGCAAATTTCTGGAATTTTGCCCGAAAATAAGTGGAATTTCTGAGTTTTGCCACCAAAATAAGGAGAATTTCTGTTTTTTTGCCCTAACATATAGGGAATTTCTGCATTTTTGCCCCACAATTAGTGGAATTTCTGCAATTTTGCTCCAAAATACGGGGAATTTCTGCTTTTTAGCCTGAAAATAAGGGGAATGTATACCTTTTGCCACAAAAAAGGGAAATTTCTTCATTTTGGCTCCAAAATAAAAGGAATTTCTGCTTTTTTGCCTCTAAAAAAGTGCAATTTCTGTCTTTTTCCCCAAAAACAAAAAGAATTTCTGTATTTTTGCCCCAAAATAAGGAAAATTTCTGACTTATTACCCTGAAATAAGTGAAATTTTTGCAATTTTGCCCAAAAATAAGGAAATTTCTGCCTTTTTTCCCTAAATTAAGGAGAATTTCAGCCTTTTTCCTCAAAATAAAAGAAATTTCTGCATTTTTGCCCCAAAATATGGGAAATTTCTTCCTTTTTGCCCCAAAATAAGAAAATTTCTGCTTTTTTTTGAAATAAGTGCAATTTGTGCAATTTTGCCACAAAATAATTGTAATTTCTGCAATTTTGCCCCAAAATAAGGAAATTTCTGCCTTTTTGCCCCCAATTAAGGGGAATTTCTACCTTTTTCCTCAAAATAAAAGGAATTTCTGCATTTTTGCCCCAAAATATGGGAAATTTCTGCCTTTTTACTCCAAAATAAGAAAAATTTCGGCAATTTTGTACCAAAATAAAAAAAATTTCTGCCTTTTTGCCCCAAAATAAGAAAATTTCTGCTTTTTATTGAAATAAGTGAAATTTCTGCAATTTTGCCCCAAAATAATTTTAATTTCTGCAATTCTGCCCCAAAATAAGTGAAATTTCTGGAATTTTGCTCCAAAATAAGTGGAATTTCTGAGTTTTGCCCCAAAATAAGGAGAATTTCTGTCTTATTGCCCCAACATATAGGGAATTTCTGCCTTTTTGCCACACAATTTGGGAAATTTCTGCAATTTTGCTCCAAAATAAGGGGAATTTCTGCCTTTTTGCCCAAAAATAAGAAGAATGCATAACTTTTTGCCCTTAAAAAGTGAAATTTCTTCATTTTTGTCCAAAATAAGGGGAATTTCTGCTATTTTGCCTATAAAAAAGTGGAATTTCTGTCTTTTTCTCCCAAAACAAAGGGAATTTCTTTTTTTTTGGCCCCAAAATAAGGAAAATTTCTGACTTATTACCCTGAAGTAAGTGAAATTTCTGCAATTTTACCCCAAAATAAGAGAAATTTCTGCCTTTTCGCCCCCAAAAAATGGGAATTTCAGCCTTTTACCTCAAAAT
The DNA here is from genome assembly GCF_963924665.1 of Micromys minutus. Lineage (NCBI taxonomy): Eukaryota > Metazoa > Chordata > Mammalia > Rodentia > Muridae > Micromys > Micromys minutus. Next base: position 21,674 of record NW_027667576.1, read on the forward strand.
AAGAGAAATTTCTGCATTTTTGCCCCAAAATATGGGAAATTTCTGCCTTTTTTCACTGAAATAAGTGAAATTTCTGCAATTTTGCTCCAAAATAAGTGAAATTTCTGGCTTTTTGCTCCAAAATAAGAAAATTTCTGCTTTTTTTTTTTTGAAATAAGTGAAATATCTACAATTTTGCCCCAAAATAAGTGAAATTTCTGCAATTTTGCCCCAAAATAAGGGGAATTTCTGCTTTTTGCCTCTAAATAAGTGGAATTTTTCTTTTTCCCCCAAAACAAAAAGAATTCCTGTATTTTTTGCCCCTAAATAAGAAAAATTTCTGACTTATTACCCTGAAGTAAGTGAAATTTCTACAATTTTGCCCCAAAATAAGGGAAATTTCTGCTTTTTTGCCTCTAAATAAGTGGAATTTATGTATTTTTCCCCCAAAATAATGGGAATTTCTGTCTTTTTTGCCCAAAATAAGAAAAATTTCTGAAATAAGTGAAATTTCTGCAATTTTGCTCCAAAATAAGTGAAATTTCTGGCTTTTTGCTCCAAAATAAGAAAATTTCTGCTTTTTTTTTTGAAATAAGTGAAATTTCTACAATTTTGCCCCAAAATAAGTGAAATTTCTGCAATTTTGCCCCAAAATAAGGGGAATTTCTGCTTTTTGCCTCTAAATAAGTGGAATTTTTCTTTTTCCCCCAAAACAAAAAGAATTCCTGTCTTTTTTGCCCCTAAATAAGAAAAATTTCTGACTTATTACCCTGAAGTAAGTGAAATTTCTACAATTTTGCCCCAAAATAAGGGAAATTTCTGCTTTTTTGCCTCTAAATAAGTGGAATTTATGTATTTTTTTCATAAATTAATGGGAATTTCTGTCTTTTTTGACCAAAATAAGAAAAATTTCTGACTGAAATAAGTGAAATTTCTGCAATTTTGCCCCAAAATAAGGGAAATTTCTGCTTTTTTGCTCCCAAATAAGGAGAATTTCAGCCTTTTGACCTCAAAATAAGGGGAATTTCTGCATTTTTGCCACAAAATATTAGGAATTCCTGACTTTTTGCCCCAAAATAAGGAAAATTTCTTCCTTTTTTCACTGAAATAAGTGAAATTTCGGCAATTTTGCCACAAAATAAGTGAAATTTCTGCAATTTTGTCCCAAAATAAGGGAAATTTCTGGAATGTGGCCCCAAAATAAGTGGAATTTCTGAGTTTTGCCCCAAAATAAGGAGAATTTCTGTTTTTTGCCCTAACATATAGGGAATTTCTGCCTTTTTGCCCCACAATTAGAGGAATTTCTGGAGTTTTGATTTAAAATACAGGGAATTTCTGCCTTTTAGCCTGAAAATAAGGGGAATGCATACCTTTTGCCACAAAAAAGAGAAATTTCTTCATTTTTGCTCCAAAATAAAAGGAATTTCTGCTTTTTTGCCTCTAAAAAAGTAGAATTTCTTTTTCCTCAAAAACAAAGAGAATTTCTGCCTTTTTGCCCCAAAATAAGAAAATTTCTGCTTTTTATTGAAATAAGTGAAATTTCTGCAATTTTGCCCCAAAATAATTTTAATTTCTGCAATTCTGCCCCAAAATAAGTGAAATTTCTGGAATTTTGCTCCGAAATAAGTGGAATTTCTGAGTTTTGCCCCAAAATAAGGAGAATTTCTGTCTTATTGCCCCAACATATAGGGAATTTCTGCCTTTTTGCCCCACAATTTGGGAAATTTCTGCAATTTTGCTCCAAAATAAGGGGAATTTCTGCCTTTTTGCCCAAAAATAAGAAGAATGCATAACTTTTTGCCCTTAAAAAGTGAAATTTCTTCATTTTTGTCCAAAATAAGGGGAATTTCTGCTTTTTTGCCTATAAAAAAGTGGAATTTCTGTCTTTTTCCCCCAAAACAAAGAGAATTTGTCTTTTTTGCCCCAAAATAAGGAAAATTTCTGACTTATTACCCTGAAATAAGTGAAATTTCTGCAATTTTGCCCCAAAATAAGTGAAATTATTGAAATTTTGACCCAAAATAAGTGGAATTTCTGAGTTTTGACTCAAAATAAGGAGAATTTCTGTATTTTTGCCCCACAATTAGGGGAATTTCTGCAATTTTGCTCCAAAATACGGGGAATTTCTGCCTTTTTGCCTGAAAATAAGAAGAATGCATAACTCTTTCCCATAAAAAATGGAAATTTCTTCATTTTTGCTCCAAAATAAGGGGAATTTCTGCTTTTTTGCCTCTAAATAAGTGGAATTTCGGTCTTTTTCCCCCAAAACAAAGGTCATTTCTGTATTTTTTGCCCCAAAATAAGGAAATTTTCTGACTTATTTCCCTGAAGTAAGTGAAATTTCTGCAATTTTGGCCAAAATAAAAGGAATTTTTGCTTTTTTGCCTCTAAATAAGTGGAATTTATGTATTTTTCCCCCAAAACAAAGGGAATTTCTGTCTTTTTTTGCCCAAAATAAGGAAAATTTCTGACTTATTACCCTGAAATAAGTGAAATTTCTGCAAATTTGTCCCAAAATAAGGGAAATTTCTGCCTTTTTGCCCCCATATAAGGGAAATTTCAGCCTTTTTACCTCAAAATAAGGGGAATTTCTGCATTTTTGCCACAAAATATTAGGAATTTCTGCCTTTTTGCCCCAAAATAAGGAAAATTTGTGCCTTTTTTCACTGAAATAAGTGAAATTTCTGCAATTTTGCCCCAAAATAAGTGAAATTTCGGCAATTTTGCCCCAAAATGAGGCAAATTTCTGGAATTTTGCCCGAAAATAAGTGGAATTTCTGAGTTTTGCCACCAAAATAAGGAGAATTTCTGTTTTTTTGCCCTAACATATAGGGAATTTCTGCATTTTTGCCCCACAATTAGTGGAATTTCTGCAATTTTGCTCCAAGATACGGGGAATTTCTGCTTTTTAGCCTGAAAATAAGGGGAATGTATACCTTTTGCCACAAAAAAGGGAAATTTCTTCATTTTGGCTCCAAAATAAAAGGAATTTCTGCTTTTTTGCCTCTAAAAAAGTGCAATTTCTGTCTTTTTCCCCAAAAACAAAAAGAATTTTTGTATTTTTGCCCCAAAATAAGGAAAATTTCTGACTTATTACCCTGAAATAAGTGAAATTTTTGCAATTTTGCCCAAAAATAAGGAAATTTCTGCCTTTTTTCCCTAAATTAAGGAGAATTTCAGCCTTTTTCCTCAAAATAAAAGAACTTTCTGCATTTTTGCCCCAAAATATGGGAAATTTCTTCCTTTTTGCCCCAAAATAAGAAAATTTCTGCTTTTTTTTGAAATAAGTGCAATTTGTGCAATTTTGCCACAAAATAATTGTAATTTCTGCAATTTTGCCCCAAAATAAGGAAATTTCTGCCTTTTTGCCCCCAATTAAGGGGAATTTCTACCTTTTTCCTCAAAATAAAAGGAATTTCTGCATTTTTGCCCCAAAATATGGGAAATTTCTGCCTTTTTACTCCAAAATAAGAAAAATTTCGGCAATTTTGTACCAAAATAAAAAAAATTTCTGCCTTTTTGCCCCAAAATAAGAAAATTTCTGCTTTTTATTGAAATAAGTGAAATTTCTGCAATTTTGCCCCAAAATAATATTAATTTCTGCAATTCTGCCCCAAAATAAGTGAAATTTCTGGAATTTTGCTCCAAAATAAGTGGAATTTCTGAGTTTTGCCCCAAAATAAGGAGAATTTCTGTCTTATTGCCCCAACATATAGGGAATTTCTGCCTTTTTGCCCCACAATTTGGGAAATTTCTGCAATTTTGCTCCAAAATAAGGGGAATTTCTGCCTTTTTGCCCAAAAATAAGAAGAATGCATAACTTTTTGCCCTTAAAAAGTGAAATTTCTTCATTTTTGTCCAAAATAAGGGGAATTTCTGCTATTTTGCCTATAAAAAAGTGGAATTTCTGTCTTTTTCTCCCAAAACAAAGGGAATTTCTTTTTTTTGGCCCCAAAATAAGGAAAATTTCTGACTTATTACCCTGAAGTAAGTGATATTTCTGCAATTTTACCCCAAAATAAGAGAAAATTCTGCTTTTCCCCCCCAAATAATGGGAATTTCAGCCTTTTACCTCAAAATAAGAGAAATGTCTGCATTTTTGCCCCAAAATATGGGAAATTTCTGCCTTTTTTCACTGAAATAAGTGAAATTTCTGCAATTTTGCTCCAAAATATGTGATATTTCTGGCTTTTTGCTCCAAAATAAGAAAATTTCTGCTTTTTTTTTGAAATAAGTGAAATATCTACAATTTTGCCCCAAAATAAGTGAAATTTCTGCAATTTTGCCCCAAAATAAGGGGAATTTCTGCTTTTTGCCTCTAAATAAGTGGAATTTTTCTTTTTCCCCCAAAACAAAAAGAATTCCTGTCTTTTTTGCCCCTAAATAAGAAAAATTTCTGACTTATTACCCTGAAGTAAGTGAAATTTCTACAATTTTGCGCCAAAATAAGGGAAATTTCTGCTTTTTTGCCTCTAAATAAGTGGAATTTATGTATTTTTCCCCCAAAATAATGGGAATTTCTGTCTTTTTTGCCCAAAATAAGAAAAATTTCTGACTGAAATAAGTGAAATTTCTGCAATTTTGCTCCAAAATAAGTGAAATTTCTGGCTTTTTGCTCCAAAATAAGAAAATTTCTGCTTTTTTTTTTGAAATAAGTGAAATTTCTACAATTTTGCCCCAAAATAAGTGAAATTTCTGAAATTTTGCCCCAAAATAAGGGGAATTTCTGCTTTTTGCCTCTAAATAAGTGGAATTTTTCTTTTTCCCCCAAAACAAAAAGAATTCCTGTCTTTTTTGCCCCTAAATAAGAAAAATTTCTGACTTATTACCCTGAAGTAAGTGAAATTTCTACAATTTTGCCCCAAAATAAGGGAAATTTCTGCTTTTTTGCCTCTAAATAAGTGGAATTTATGTATTTTTCCCATAAATTAATGGGAATTTCTGTCTTTTTTGCCCAAAATAAGAAAAATTTCTGACTGAAATAAGTGAAATTTCTGCAATTTTGCCCCAAAATAAGGGAAATTTCTGCTTTTTTGCTCCCAAATAAGGAGAATTTCAGCCTTTTGACCTCAAAATAAGGGGAATTTCTGCATTTTTGCCACAAAATATTAGGAATTCCTGACTTTTTGCCCCAAAATAAGGAAAATTTCTGCCTTTTTTCACTGAAATAAGTGAAATTTCGGCAATTTTGCCACAAAATAAGTGAAATTTCTGCAATTTTGTCCCAAAATAAGGGAAATTTCTGGAATGTGGCCCCAAAATAAGTGGAATTTCTGAGTTTTGCCCCAAAATAAGGAGAATTTCTGTTTTTTGCCCTAACATATAGGGAATTTCTGCCTTTTTGCCCCACAATTAGGGGAATTTCTGCAGTTTTGCTTTAAAATACAGGGAATTTCTGCCTTTTAGCCTGAAAATAAGGGGAATGCATACCTTTTGCCACAAAAAAGAGAAATTTCTTCATTTTTGCTCCAAAATAAAAGGAATTTCTGCTTTTTTGCCTCTAAAAAAGTAGAATTTCTTTCTTTTTCCTCAAAAACTAAGAGAATTTCTGCCTTTTTGCCCCAAAATAAGAAAATTTCTGCTTTTTATTGAAATAAGTGAAATTTCTGCAATTCTGCCCCAAAATAAGTGAAATTTCTGGAATTTTGCTCCGAAATAAGTGGAATTTCTGAGTTTTGCCCCAAAATAAGGAGAATTTCTGTCTTATTGCCCCAACATATAGGGAATTTCTGCCTTTTTGCCCCACAATTTGGGAATTTTCTGCAATTTTGCTCCAAAATAAGGGGAATTTCTGCCTTTTTGCCCAAAAATAAGAAGAATGCATAACTTTTTGCCCTTAAAAAGTGAAATTTCTTCATTTTTTTCCAAAATAAGGGGAATTTCTGCTTTTTTGCCTATAAAAAAGTGGAATTTCTGTCTTTTTCCCCCAAAACAAAGAGAATTTGTCTTTTTTGCCCCAAAATAAGGAAAATTTCTGACTTATTACCCTGAAATAAGTGAAATTTCTGCAATTTTGCCCCAAAATAAGTGAAATTATTGAAATTTTGACCCAAAATAAGTGGAATTTCTGAGTTTTGACCCAAAATAAGGAGAATTTCTGTATTTTTGCCCCACAATTAGGGGAATTTCTGCAATTTTGCTCCAAAATACGGGGAATTTCTGCCTTTTTGCCCGAAAATAAGAAGAATGCATAACTCTTTCCCATAAAAAATGGAAATTTCTTCATTTTTGCTCCAAAATAAGGGGAATTTCTGCTTTTTTGCCTCTAAATAAGTGGAATTTCTGTCTTTTTCCCCCAAAACAAAGGTAATTTCTGTCTTTTTTGCCCCAAAATAAGGAAATTTTCTGACTTATTACCCTGAAGTAAGTGAAATTTGTGCAATTTTGGCCAAAATAAAGGAATTTCTGCTTTTTTGCCTCTAAATAAGTGGAATTTATGTATTTTTCCCCCAAAACAAAGGGAATTTCTGTCTTTTTTTGCCCAAAATAAGGAAAATTTCTGACTTATTACCCTGAAATAAGTGAAATTTCTGCAAATTTGTCCCAAAATAAGGGAAATTTCTGCCTTTTTGCCCCCATATGAGGGAAATTTCAGCCTTTTTACCTCAAAATAATGGGAATTTCTGCATTTTTGCCACAAAATATTAGGAATTTCTGCCTTTTTGCCCCAAAATAAGGAAAATTTCTGCCTTTTTTCACTGAAATAAGTGAAATTTCTGCAATTTTGCCCCAAAATAAGTGAAATTTCGGCAATTTTGCCCCAAAATGAGGCAAATTTCTGGAATTTTGCCCGAAAATAAGTGGAATTTCTGAGTTTTGCCACCAAAATAAGGAGAATTTCTGTTTTTTTGCCCTAACATATAGGGAATTTCTGCATTTTTGCCCCACAATTAGTGGAATTTCTGCAATTTTGCTCCAAAATATGGGGAATTTCTGCTTTTTAGCATGAAAATAAGGGGAATGTATACCTTTTGCCACAAAAAAGGGAAATTTCTTCATTTTTGCTCCAAAATAAAAGGAATTTCTGCTTTTTTTGCCTCTAAGAAAGTGCAATTTCTGTCTTTTTCCCCAAAAACAAAGGGAATTTCTGTCTTTTTGCCCCAAAATAAGGAAAATTTCTGACTTATTACCCTGAAATAAGTGAAATTTTTGCAATTTTGCCAAAAATAAGGAAATTTCTGCCTTTTTTCCCTAAATTAAGGATAATTTCAGCCTTTTTCCTCAAAATAAAAGAAATTTCTGCATTTTTGCCCCAAAATATGGGAAATTTCTTCCTTTTTGCCCCAAAATAAGAAAATTTCTGCTTTTTTTTGAAATAAGTGAAATTTCTGCAATTTTGCCCCAAAATAATTGTAATTTCTGCAATTTTGCCCCAAAATAAGTGAAATTTCTGGAATTTTGTTCCAAAATATGTGGAATTTCTGAGTTTTGCCCCAAAATAAGGAGAATTTCTGTCTTTTTGCCCCAACATATAGGGAATTTCTGCCTTTTTGCCCAACAATTTGAGAAATTTCTGCAATTTTGTTCCAAAATAAGGGGAATTTCTGCCTTTTTGCCCAAAAATAAGAAGAATGCATACCTTTTTGCCCTTAAAAAGTTAAATTTCTTCATTTTTGCTCCAAAATAAGGGAAATTTCTGCTTTTTTGCCTCTAAAAAAGTGGAATTTCTGTCTTTTTCTCCCAAAACAAAGGGAATTTTTGTTTTTTGGCCACAAAATAAGGAAAATTTCTGACTTATTACCCTGAAATAAGTGAAATTTCTGCAATTTTACCCCAAAATAAGAGAAATTTCTGCCTTTTTGCTCCCAAATAAGGGGGATTCAGCCTTTTACCTCAAAATAAGAGAAATTTCTGCATTTTTGCCCCAAAATATGGGAAATTTCTGCCTTTTTTAAATGAAATAAGTGAAATTTCTGCAATTTTTCCTCAAAATAAGTGAAATTTCTGCAATTTTGCCCCAAAATAAGGGAAATTTCTGGAATTTTGCCCCAAAATAAGTGGAATTTCTGAGTTTTGCCCTAAAATAAGGAGAATTTCTGTTTTTTGCACTAACATATAGGGAATTTCTGCATTTTTGCCCCACAATTAGGGGAATTTCTGCAATTTTGCTCCAAAATACAGCGAATTTCTGCTTTTTAGCCTGAAAATAAGGGGAATGTATACCTTTTGCCACAAAAATGGAAATTTCTTCATTTTTGCTCCAAAATAAAAGGAATTTCAGCTTTTTTGCCTCTAAAAATTGGAATTTCTGTCTTTTTCCCCAAAAACAAAGGGAATTTCTGTCCTTTTGCCCCAAAATAAAAAAAATTTCTGACTTATTACCCTGAAATAAGTGAAATTTTTGCAGTTTTGCCCCAAAATAAGGAAATTTCTGCCTTTTTGCCCCCAATTAAGGGGAATTTCAGCCTTTTTCCTTAAAATAAAAGGAATTTCTGAATTTTTGTCCCAAAATATGAGAAATTTCTGCATTTTTGCTCCAAAATAAGAAAATTTCTGCTTTTTTTTGAAATAAGTGAAATTTCTGAAATTTTGCCCCAAAATAAGTGAAATTTCAGCAATTTTGCCCCAAAATATGAGAAATTTTTGACTTTTTGCCCCCAAATAAGGGGAATTTCAGCCTTTTACCTCAAAATAAGAGAAATTTCTGCATTTTTGCCCCAAAATATGGGAAATTTCTGACTTTTTGCTTCAAAATAAGAAAAAATTCTGCAATTTTGTAACAAAATAAAAGAAATTTCTGCCTTTTGGCCCCAAAATAAGAAAATTTCTGCTTTTATTTCTGAAATAAGTGAAATTTCTGCAATTTTGCCCCAAAATAAGTTAAATTTCAGAATTTTTCCCTAAAATAAGGAGAATTTCTGTCTTTTTGCCCCAACATATAGAGAATTTCTGCCTTTTTGCCCCACAATTAGAGGAATGTCTGCAATTTTGCTCCAAAATACGGGGAATTTCTGCCTTTTTTGTCCGAAAATAATAAGAATGCATACCTTTTTGCCATAAAAAAGGGAAATTTCTTCTTTTTGCTCCAAAATGAGGGGAATTTCTGCTTTATTGCCTCTAAATAAGTGGAATTTCTGTCTTTTTCCCCCAAAACAAAGGGAATTTGTCTTTTTTGTCCCAAAATAAGGATAATTTCTGACTTATTACACTGAAATAAGTGAAATTTCTACAATTTTGCCCCAAAATAAGTGAAATTATTGAAATTTTGATTCAAAATAAGTGGAATTTCTGAGTTTTGACCCAAAATAAGGAGAATTTTTGTCATTTTGACCAACAATTTGGGGAATTTCTGCAATTTTGCTCCAAAATACGGGGAATTTCTCCCTTTTTGCCCGAAAATAAGAAGAATGCATAAGTTTTTCCCATAAAAAAGGGAAATTTCTTCATTTTTGCTCCAAAATAAAGGGAATTTCTGCTTTTTTGCCTCTAAATAAGTGGAATTTCTGTCTTTTTCCCCCAAAACAAAGGTAATTTCTGTATTTTTTGCCCCAAAATAATGAAATTTCTGACTTATTACCCTGAAGTAAGTGAAATTTCTGAAATTTTGGCCAAAATAAAAGGAATTTCTGCTTTTTTGCCTCTAAATAAGTGGAATTTATGTATTTTTTCCTCCAAAACAAAGGGAATTTCTGTCTTTTTTTGCCCAAAATAAAGAAAATTTCCGACTTATTACCCTGAAATAAGTGAAATTCCTGCAATTTTTGTACAAAATAAGGGAAATTTCTGCCTTTTTGCCCCCATATAAGGGAAATTTCTGCCTTTTTCACTGAAATAAGTGAAATTTCTGCAATTTTGCCCCAAAATAAGTGAAATTTCTGCAATTTTGCCCCAAAATAAGGGAAATTTCTGGAATTTTGCCCCAAAATAAGTGGAATTTCTGAGTTTTGCCCCAAAATAAGGAGAATTTCTGTTTTTTTGCACTAACATATAGGGAATTTCTGCATTTTTGCCCCACAATTAGGGGTATTTCTGCAATTTTGCTCCAAAACACGGGGAATTTCTGCTTTTTAGCCTGAAAATAAGGGGAATGTATACCTTTTGCCACAAAAAACGATAATTTCTTCATTTTTGCTCCAAAATAATAGGAATTTCTGCTTTTTTGTCTCTAAAAATGTGCAATTTCTGTATTTTTCCCCAAAAACAAAGGGAATTTTTGTCTTTTTGCCCCAAAATAAGGAAAATTTTTGACTTATTACCCTGAAATAAATGAAATTTTTGCAATTTTGCCCCAAAATAAGGAAATTTCTGCTTTTTGGCCCAAATTAAGGGGAATTTCAGCCTTTTTCCTCAAAATAAAACTAATTTCTGCATTTTTGCCCCAAAATATGGGAAATTTCTTCCTTTTTGCCCCAAAATAAGAAAATTACTGCTCTTTTTGAAATAAGTGAAATTTCTGCAATATTGCCCCAAAATAAGTGAAATTTCTGCAATTTTGCCCCAAAATAAGGGGAATTTCTGCTTTTTTGCCTCTAAATAAGTGCAATTTCTGTCTTTTTCAGCCCAAAACAAAAATGATTTCTGTCTTTTTTGCCCCTAAATAAGAAAAATTTCTGACTTATTACCCTGAAGTAAGTGAAATTTCTACAATTTTGCCCACAAATAAGGGAAATTTCTGCTTTTTTGCCTCTAAATAAGTGGAATTTATGTATTTTTCCCCCAAAACAAAGGGAATTTCTATCTTTTTTGCCCAAAATAAGGAAAATTTCTGACTGAAATAAGTGAAATTTCTGCAATTTTGCCCCAAAATAAGGGAAATTTCTGCTTTTTTGCTCCCAAATAAAAAGAATTTCAGCTTTTTGTCCTCAAAATAAGGGGAATTTCTGCATTTTTGCCACAAAATATTAGGAATTCCTGACTTTTTGCCCCAAAATAAGGAAAATTTCTGCCTTTTTTCAATGAAATAAGTGAAATTTCTGCAATTTTGCCACAAAATAAGTGAAATTTCTGCAATTTTGTCCCAAAATAATGGAAATTTCTGGAATTTTGCCCCAAAATAAGTGGAATTTCTGAGTTTTGCCCCAAAATAAGGAGAATTTCTGTTTTTTGCCCTAACATTTAGTGAATTTCTGCCTTTTTGCCCAACAATTAGGGGAATTTCTGCAGTTTTGCTTTAAAATACAGGGAATTTCTGCCTTTTAGCCTGAAAATAAGGGGAATGTATACCTTTTGCCACAAAAAAGTGAAATTTCTTCATTTTTGCTCCAAAATAAAAGGAATTTCTGCATTTTGCCTCTAAAAAAGTGGAATTTCTTTCTTTTTCTTTAAAAAAATAAGAGAATTTCTGTCTTTTTGCCCAAAATAAGGAAAATTTCTGACTTATTACCCTGAAATAAGTGAAATTTTTGCAATTTTGCCCCAAAATAAGGAAATTTCTGCCTTTTTGCCCCCAATTAAGGGGAATTTCAGCCTTTTTCCTCAAAATAAAAGGAATTTCTGCATTTTTGCCCCAAAATATGGGAAATTTCTGCCTTTTTACTCCAAAATAAGAAAAATTTCGGCAATTTTGTACCAAAATAAAAAAAATTTCTGCCTTTTTGCCCCAAAATAAGAAAATTTCTGCTTTTTATTGAAATAAGTGAAATTTCTGCAATTTTGCCCCAAAATAATTTTAATTTCTTCAATTCTGCCCCAAAATAAGTGAAATTTCTGGAATTTTGCTCCAAAATAAGTGGAATTTCTGAGTTTTGCCCCAAAATAAGGAGAATTTCTGTCTTATTGCCCCAACATATAGGGAATTTCTGCCTTTTTGCCACACAATTTGGGAAATTTCTGCAATTTTGCTCCAAAATAAGGGGAATTTCTGCCTTTTTGCCCAAAAATAAGAAGAATGCATAACTTTTTGCCCTTAAAAAGTGAAATTTCTTCATTTTTGTCCAAAATAAGGGGAATTTCTGCTATTTTGCCTATAAAAAAGTGGAATTTCTGTCTTTTTCTCCCAAAACAAAGAGAATTTCTTTTTTTTGGCCCCAAAATACGGAAAATTTCTGACTTTTTACTCTGAAGTAAGTGAAATTTCTGCAATTTTACCCCAAAATAAGAGAAATTTCTGCCTTTTTGCCCCCAAATAAGGAGAATTTCAGCCTTTTACCTCAAAATAAGAGAAATTTCTGCATTTTTGCCCCAAAATATGGGAAATTTCTGGCTCTTTGCTCCAAAATAAGAAAATTTCTGCTTTTTTTTTTGAAATAAATGAAATTTCTACAATTTTGCCCCAAAATAAGTGAAATTTCTGCAATTTTGCCCCAAAATAAGGGGAATTTCTGCTTTTTGCCTCTAAATAAGTGGAATTTCTGTCTTTTTCCCCCAAAACAAAAAGAATTCCTGTCTTTTTTGCCCCTAAATAAGAAAAATTTCTGACTTATTACCCTGAAATAAGTGAAATTTTTGCAATTTTGTCCCAAAATAAGGAAATTTCTGCTTTTTGGCCCCAATTAAGGGGAATTTCAGCATTTTTCCTCAAAATAAAAGGAATTTCTGCATCTTTGCCCCAAAATATGGGAAATTTCTGCCTTTTTACGCCAAAATAAGAAAAATTTCGGCAATTTTGTACCAAAATAAAAAAAATTTCTGCCTTTTTGCCCCAAAATAAGAAAATTTCTGCTTTTTATTGAAATAAGTGAAATTTCTGCAATTTTGCCCCAAAATAATTTTAATTTCTGCAATTCTGCCCCAAAATAAGTGAAATTTCTGGAATTTTGCTCCGAAATAAGTGGAATTTCTGAGTTTTGCCCCAAAATAAGGACAATTTCTGTCTTATTGCCCCAACATATAGGGAATTTCTGCCTTTTTGCCCCACAATTTGGGTAATTTCTGCAATTTTGCTCCAAAATAAGGGGAATTTCTGCCTTTTTGCCCAAAAATAAGAAGAATGCATAACTTTTTGCCCTTAAAAAGTGAAATTTCTTCATTTTTGTCCAAAATAAGGGGAATTTCTGCTTTTTTGCCTATAAAAAAGTGGAATTTCTGTCTTTTTCTACCAAAACAAAGGGAATTCCTTTTTTTTGGCCCCAAAATAAGGAAAATTTCTGACTTATTACCCTGAAGTAAGTGAAATTTCTGCAATTTTACCCCAAAATAAGAGAAATTTCTGCCTTTTTGCTCCCAAATAAGGGGGATTCAGCCTTTTACCTCAAAATAAGAGAAATTTCTGCATTTTTGCCCCAAAATATGGGAAATTTCTGCCTTTTTTCCCTGAAATAAGTGAAATTTCTGCAATTTTGCCCCAAAAAAAGTTAAATTTCTGTAATTTTGCCCCAAATAAGGGAAATTTCTGGAATTTTGCCCCAAAATAAGTGGAATTTCTGAGTTTTGCCCTAAAATAAGGAGAATTTCTGTTTTTTGCACTAACATATAGGGAATTTCTGCATTTTTGCCCCACAATTAGGGGAATTTCTGCAATTTTGCTCCAAAATACAGCGAATTTCTGCTTTTTAGCCTGAAAATAAGGGGAATGTATACCTTTTGCCACAAAAATGGAAATTTCTTCATTTTTGCTCCAAAATAAAAGGAATTTCAGCTTTTTTGCCTCTAAAAATTGGAATTTCTGTCTTTTTCCCCAAAAACAAAGGGAATTTCTGTCTTTTTGCCCCAAAATAAAAAAAATTTCTGACTTATTACCCTGAAATAAGTGAAATTTTTGCAGTTTTGCCCCAAAATAAGGAAATTTCTGCCTTTTTGCCCCCAATTAAGGGGAATTTCAGCCTTTTTCCTTAAAATAAAAGGAATTTCTGAATTTTTGTCCCAAAATATGAGAAATTTCTGCATTTTTGCTCCAAAATAAGAAAATTTCTGCTTTTTTTTGAAATAAGTGAAATTTCTGAAATTTTGCCCCAAAATAAGTGAAATTTCAGCAATTTTGCCCCAAAATATGAGAAATTTTTGACTTTTTGCCCCCAAATAAGGGGAATTTCAGCCTTTTACCTCAAAATAAGAGAAATTTCTGCATTTTTGCCCCAAAATATGGGAAATTTCTGACTTTTTGCTTCAAAATAAGAAAAAATTCTGCAATTTTGTAACAAAATAAAAGAAATTTCTGCCTTTTGGCCCCAAAATAAGAAAATTTCTGCTTTTATTTCTGAAATAAGTGAAATTTCTGCAATTTTGCCCCAAAATAAGTTAAATTTCAGAATTTTTCCCTAAAATAAGGAGAATTTCTGTCTTTTTGCCCCAACATATAGAGAATTTCTGCCTTTTTGCCCCACAATTAGAGGAATGTCTGCAATTTTGCTCCAAAATACGGGGAATTTCTGCCTTTTTTGTCCGAAAATAATAAGAATGCATACCTTTTTGCCATAAAAAAGGGAAATTTCTTCTTTTTGCTCCAAAATGAGGGGAATTTCTGCTTTATTGCCTCTAAATAAGTGGAATTTCTGTCTTTTTCCCCCAAAACAAAGGGAATTTGTCTTTTTTGTCCCAAAATAAGGATAATTTCTGACTTATTACACTGAAATAAGTGAAATTTCTACAATTTTGCCCCAAAATAAGTGAAATTATTGAAATTTTGATTCAAAATAAGTGGAATTTCTGAGTTTTGACCCAAAATAAGGAGAATTTTTGTCATTTTGACCAACAATTTGGGGAATTTCTGCAATTTTGCTCCAAAATACGGGGAATTTCTCCCTTTTTGCCCGAAAATAAGAAGAATGCATAAGTTTTTCCCATAAAAAAGGGAAATTTCTTCATTTTTGCTCCAAAATAAAGGGAATTTCTGCTTTTTTGCCTCTAAATAAGTGGAATTTCTGTCTTTTTCCCCCAAAACAAAGGTAATTTCTGTATTTTTTGCCCCAAAATAATGAAATTTCTGACTTATTACCCTGAAGTAAGTGAAATTTCTGAAATTTTGGCCAAAATAAAAGGAATTTCTGCTTTTTTGCCTCTAAATAAGTGGAATTTATGTATTTTTTCCTCCAAAACAAAGGGAATTTCTGTCTTTTTTTGCCCAAAATAAAGAAAATTTCCGACTTATTACCCTGAAATAAGTGAAATTCCTGCAATTTTTGTACAAAATAAGGGAAATTTCTGCCTTTTTGCCCCCATATAAGGGAAATTTCTGCCTTTTTCACTGAAATAAGTGAAATTTCTGCAATTTTGCCCCAAAATAAGTGAAATTTCTGCAATTTTGCCCCAAAATAAGGGAAATTTCTGGAATTTTGCCCCAAAATAAGTGGAATTTCTGAGTTTTGCCCCAAAATAAGGAGAATTTCTGTTTTTTTGCACTAACATATAGGGAATTTCTGCATTTTTGCCCCACAATTAGGGGTATTTCTGCAATTTTGCTCCAAAACACGGGGAATTTCTGCTTTTTAGCCTGAAAATAAGGGTAATGTATACCTTTTGCCACAAAAAACGATAATTTCTTCATTTTTGCTCCAAAATAATAGGAATTTCTGCTTTTTTGTCTCTAAAAATGTGCAATTTCTGTATTTTTCCCCAAAAACAAAGGGAATTTTTGTCTTTTTGCCCCAAAATAAGGAAAATTTTTGACTTATTACCCTGAAATAAATGAAATTTTTGCAATTTTGCCCCAAAATAAGGAAATTTCTGCTTTTTGGCCCAAATTAAGGGGAATTTCAGCCTTTTTCCTCAAAATAAAACTAATTTCTGCATTTTTGCCCCAAAATATGGGAAATTTCTTCCTTTTTGCCCCAAAATAAGAAAATTACTGCTCTTTTTGAAATAAGTGAAATTTCTGCAATATTGCCCCAAAATAAGTGAAATTTCTGCAATTTTGCCCCAAAATAAGGGGAATTTCTGCTTTTTTGCCTCTAAATAAGTGCAATTTCTGTCTTTTTCAGCCCAAAACAAAAATGATTTCTGTCTTTTTTGCCCCTAAATAAGAAAAATTTCTGACTTATTACCCTGAAGTAAGTGAAATTTCTACAATTTTGCCCACAAATAAGGGAAATTTCTGCTTTTTTGCCTCTAAATAAGTGGAATTTATGTATTTTTCCCCCAAAACAAAGGGAATTTCTATCTTTTTTGCCCAAAATAAGGAAAATTTCTGACTGAAATAAGTGAAATTTCTGCAATTTTGCCCCAAAATAAGGGAAATTTCTGCTTTTTTGCTCCCAAATAAAAAGAATTTCAGCCTTTTGTCCTCAAAATAAGGGGAATTTCTGCATTTTTGCCACAAAATATTAGGAATTCCTGACTTTTTGCCCCAAAATAAGGAAAATTTCTGCCTTTTTTCAATGAAATAAGTGAAATTTCTGCAATTTTGCCACAAAATAAGTGAAATTTCTGCAATTTTGTCCCAAAATAATGGAAATTTCTGGAATTTTGCCCCAAAATAAGTGGAATTTCTGAGTTTTGCCCCAAAATAAGGAGAATTTCTGTTTTTTGCCCTAACATTTAGTGAATTTCTGCCTTTTTGCCCAACAATTAGGGGAATTTCTGCAGTTTTGCTTTAAAATACAGGGAATTTCTGCCTTTTAGCCTGAAAATAAGGGGAATGTATACCTTTTGCCACAAAAAAGTGAAATTTCTTCATTTTTGCTCCAAAATAAAAGGAATTTCTGCATTTTGCCTCTAAAAAAGTGGAATTTCTTTCTTTTTCTTTAAAAAAATAAGAGAATTTCTGTCTTTTTGCCCAAAATAAGGAAAATTTCTGACTTATTACCCTGAAATAAGTGAAATTTTTGCAATTTTGCCCCAAAATAAGGAAATTTCTGCCTTTTTGCCCCCAATTAAGGGGAATTTCAGCCTTTTTCCTCAAAATAAAAGGAATTTCTGCATTTTTGCCCCAAAATATGGGAAATTTCTGCCTTTTTACTCCAAAATAAGAAAAATTTCGGCAATTTTGTACCAAAATAAAAAAAATTTCTGCCTTTTTGCCCCAAAATAAGAAAATTTCTGCTTTTTATTGAAATAAGTGAAATTTCTGCAATTTTGCCCCAAAATAATTTTAATTTCTTCAATTCTGCCCCAAAATAAGTGAAATTTCTGGAATTTTGCTCCAAAATAAGTGGAATTTCTGAGTTTTGCCCCAAAATAAGGAGAATTTCTGTCTTATTGCCCCAACATATAGGGAATTTCTGCCTTTTTGCCACACAATTTGGGAAATTTCTGCAATTTTGCTCCAAAATAAGGGGAATTTCTGCCTTTTTGCCCAAAAATAAGAAGAATGCATAACTTTTTGCCCTTAAAAAGTGAAATTTCTTCATTTTTGTCCAAAATAAGGGGAATTTCTGCTATTTTGCCTATAAAAAAGTGGAATTTCTGTCTTTTTCTCCCAAAACAAAGAGAATTTCTTTTTTTTGGCCCCAAAATACGGAAAATTTCTGACTTTTTACTCTGAAGTAAGTGAAATTTCTGCAATTTTACCCCAAAATAAGAGAAATTTCTGCCTTTTTGCCCCCAAATAAGGAGAATTTCAGCCTTTTACCTCAAAATAAGAGAAATTTCTGCATTTTTGCCCCAAAATATGGGAAATTTCTGGCTCTTTGCTCCAAAATAAGAAAATTTCTGCTTTTTTTTTTGAAATAAATGAAATTTCTACAATTTTGCCCCAAAATAAGTGAAATTTCTGCAATTTTGCCCCAAAATAAGGGGAATTTCTGCTTTTTGCCTCTAAATAAGTGGAATTTCTGTCTTTTTCCCCCAAAACAAAAAGAATTCCTGTCTTTTTTGCCCCTAAATAAGAAAAATTTCTGACTTATTACCCTGAAATAAGTGAAATTTTTGCAATTTTGTCCCAAAATAAGGAAATTTCTGCTTTTTGGCCCCAATTAAGGGGAATTTCAGCATTTTTCCTCAAAATAAAAGGATTTTCTGCATTTTTGCCCCAAAATATGGGAAATTTCTGCCTTTTTACGCCAAAATAAGAAAAATTTCGGCAATTTTGTACCAAAATAAAAAAAATTTCTGCCTTTTTGCCCCAAAATAAGAAAATTTCTGCTTTTTATTGAAATAAGTGAAATTTCTGCAATTTTGCCCCAAAATAATTTTAATTTCTGCAATTCTGCCCCAAAATAAGTGAAATTTCTGGAATTTTGCTCCGAAATAAGTGGAATTTCTGAGTTTTGCCCCAAAATAAGGACAATTTCTGTCTTATTGCCCCAACATATAGGGAATTTCTGCCTTTTTGCCCCACAATTTGGGAAATTTCTGCAATTTTGCTCCAAAATAAGGGGAATTTCTGCCTTTTTGCCCAAAAAATAAGAAGAATGCATAACTTTTTGCCCTTAAAAAGTGAAATTTCTTCATTTTTGTCCAAAATAAGGGGAATTTCTGCTTTTTTGCCTATAAAAAAGTGGAATTTCTGTCTTTTTCTACCAAAACAAAGGGAATTCCTTTTTTTTTGGCCCCAAAATAAGGAAAATTTCTGACTTATTACCCTGAAGTAAGTGAAATTTCTGCAATTTTACCCCAAAATAAGAGAAATTTCTGCTTTTTCGCCCCCAAATAAGGGGAATTTCAGCCTTTTACCACAAAATAAGAGAAATTTCTGCATTTTTGCCCCAAAATATGGGAAATTTCTGCCTTTTTGCCCCAAAATAAGAAAAAATTCTGCAATTTTGTAACAAAATAAAAGAAATTTCTGCCTTTTGGCCCCAAAATAAGAAAATTTCTGCTTTTATTTCTGAAATAAGTGAAATTTCTGCAATTTTGCCCCAAAATAAGTTAAATTTCTGAGTTTTTCCCTAAAATAAAAAGAATTTCTGTATTTTTTGCCCCAACATATAGGGAATTTCTGCCTTTTTGCCCCACAATTAGAGGAATTTCTGCAATTTTGCTCCAAAATACGGGGAATTTCTGCCTTTTTTGTCCGAAAATAATAAGAATGCATACCTTTTTGCCATAAAAAAGGGAAATTTCTATTTTTGGCTCCAAAATGAGGGGAATTTCTGCTTTTTTGCCTCTAAATAAGTGGAATTTCTGTCTTTTTCCACCAAAACAAAGGGAATTTGTCTTTTTTGCCCCAAAATAAAGAAAATTTCTGACTTATTACCCTGAAATAAGTGAAATTTCTGCAATTTTTCCCCAAAATAAGTGAAATTACTGAAATTTTGAACCAAAATAAGTGGAATTACTGAGTTTTGACACAAAATAAGGAGAATTTCTGTCTTTTTGCCCCACAATTAGGGGAATTTCTGCAATTTTGCTCCAAAATACGGGGAATTTCTGCCTTTTTGCCCGAAAATAAGAAGAATGCATAACTTTTTGCCCTTAAAAAGTGAAATTTCTTCATTTTTTTCCAAAATAAGGGGAATTTCTGCTTTTTTGCCTCTAAATAAGTGGAATTTCTGTCTTTTTCCCCCAAAACAAAGGTAATTTCTGTCTTTTTGCCCCAAAATAAGGAAATTTTCTGACTTATTACCCTGAAGTAAGTGAAATTTTTGCAATTTTGGCCAAAATAAAAGGAATTTCTCCTTTTTTGCCTCTAAATAAGTGGAATATATGTATTTTTCCCCCAAAACAAAGGGAATTTCTGGGGTTTTTTTTGCCCAAAATAAGGAAAATTTCTGACTTATTACCCTGAAATAAGTGAAATTTCTGCAATTTTGCCCCAAAATAAGGGAAATTTCTGCCTTTTTGCCCCTATATAAGGGAAATTTCAGCGTTTTTACCTCAAAATAAGGGGAATTTCTGCATTTTTGCCACAAAATATTAGGAATTTCTGCCTATTTGCCCCAAAATAAGGAAAATTTCTGCCTTTTTTCACTGAAATAAGTGAAATTTCTGCAATTTTGCCCCAAAATAAGTGAAATTTCTGCAATTTTGCCCCAAAATAAGGGAAATTTCTGGAATTTTGCCCCAAAATAAGTGGAATTTATGAGTTTTGCCCCAAAATAAGGAGAATTACTGTTTTTTTGCTCTAACATATAAGGAATTTCTGCATTTTTGCCCCACAATTAGGGGAATTTCTGCAATTTTGCTCCAAAATACGGGGAATTTCTGCTTTTTAGCCTGAAAATAAGGGGAATGTATACCTTTTGCCACAAAAAAGGATAATTTCTTCATTTTTGCTCCAAAATAAAAGGAATTTCTGCTTTTTTGCCTCTAAAAAAGTGCAATTTCAGTCTTTTTCCCCCAAAACAAAGGGAATTTCTGTCTTTTTCCCCCAAAATAAGGAAAATTTCTGACTTATTACCATGAAATAAGTGAAATTTTGCAATTTTGCCCCAAAATAAGAAAATTTCTGCCTTTTTGCCCCCAATTAAGGGGAATTTCAGCCTTTTTCCTCGAAATAAAAGGAATTTCTGCATTTTTGCCCGAAAATATGGGAAATTTCTGCCTTTTGCTCCAAAATAAGAAAATTTCTGCTTTTTTTTTAAATAAGTGAAATTGCTGAAATTTTGCCCCAAAATAACTGAAATTTCTGCAATTTTGCCCCGAAATAATTGAAATTTCTGGAATTTTGCTCCAAAATAAGTGGAATTTCTGAGTTTTGACCCAAAATAAAGAGAATTTCTGTCTTTTTGCCCCACAATTAGGGGAATTTCTGCCTTTTTGCCCCACAATTAGGGGAATTTCTGCAATTCTGCTCCAAAATATGGGGAATTTGTGCATTTTTTCCCGAAAATAAGAAGAATGCATAGCTTATTGCCATATAAAAACGAAATTTCTTCATTTTTTCTCCAAAATAATGGGAATTTCTGCTTTTTTGCATCTAACTAAGTGAAATTTCTGTCTTTTTCCCCCAAAACAAAGGGAATTTCTGTCTTTTTTGCCCCAAAATAAGGAAAATTTCTGACTTATTACCCTGAAATAAGTGAAATTTCTGCAATTTTGCCCCAAAATAATGGAAATTTCTGCCTTTTTGCTCCCAAATAAGGGGAATTTCAGCCTTTTTACCTCAAAATAAGGGGAATTTCTGCATTTTTGCCACAAAATATTAGGAATTTCTGTCTTTTTGCCTCTAAATAAGTGGAATTTCTGTCTTTTTCCCCCAAAACAAAGGGAATTTCTGTCTTTTATGACCCAAAATAAGGAAAATTTCTGACTTATTACCCTGAAATAAGTGAAATTTCTGCAATTTTGCCTCAAAATAAAAGAAATTTCTGTTTTTTGCCCCCAAATCAGGGGAATTTCAGCCTTTTTACCTCAAAATAAGGGGACTTTCTGCATTTTTGACCCAAAATATGGGAAATTTCTGCCTTTTTGCCCCAAAATAAGAAAAATTTCTGCAATTTTGTACCAAAATAAAAGAAATTTCTGCCTTTTTGCCCCAAAATAAGAAAATTTCTGTTTTTTTTCTGAAATAAGTGAAATTTCTGCAATTTTGCCCAAAATAATTGAAATTTCTGCAATTTTGCCCCAAAATAAGGGAAATTATTGGAATTTTGCCCCAAAATAAGTGGAATTTCTGAGTTTTGCCCCTAAATAAGGAGAATTTCTGTCTTTTTGCCACAACATATAGGGAATTTCTGCCTTTTTGCCCCACAATTTGGGGAATTTCTGCATTTTGCTCCAAAATAAGGGGAATTTCTGCATTTTTGCCCAAAAATAAGAAGAATGCATATTTTTTTGCCCTTAAAAAGTGAAATTTCTTCATTTTTGCTCCAAAATAAGCGGAATTTCTGCTTTTTTGCCTCTAAAAAAGTGGAATTTCTGTCTTTTTCCTTCAAAACGAAGGGAATTTCTGTTTTTTGCCTCCAAAATCAGGAAAATTTCTGACTAATTACCTTGAAATAAGTGAAATTTCTGCAATTTTGCCCCAAAATCAGAGAAATTTCTGCATTTTTGCCACCAAATAAGGGGAATTTCAGCCTTTTACCTCAAAATAAGAGAAATTTCTACATTTTTGCCTCCAAATACGGAGAATTTCTGCTTTTTTGCCCGAAAATAATAAGAATGCATACCTTTTTGCAATAAAAAGGAAAATTTCTTCATTTTTGCTCCAAAATGAGGGGAATTTCTGCTTTCATGCCTCTAAATAAGTGGAATTTCTGTCTTTTTCCCACAAAACAAAGGGAATTTCTGTCTTTTTTTGCCCCAAAATAAAGAAAATTTCTGACTTATTACCCTGAAATAAGTGAAATTTCTGCAATTTTTCCCCAAAATAAGTGAAATTACTGAAATTTTGAACCAAAATAAGTGGAATTACTGAGTTTTGACACAAAATAAGGAGAATTTCTGTCTTTTTGCCCCACAATTAGGGGAATTTCTGCAATTTTGCTCCAAAATACGGGGAATTTCTGCCTTTTTGCCCGAAAATAAGAAGAATGCATAACTTTTTGCCCTTAAAAAGTGAAATTTCTTCATTTTTTTCCAAAATAAGGGGAATTTCTGCTTTTTTGCCTCTAAATAAGTGGAATTTCTGTCTTTTTCCCCCAAAACAAAGGTAATTTCTGTCTTTTTGCCCCAAAATAAGGAAATTTTCTGACTTATTACCCTGAAGTAAGTGAAATTTTTGCAATTTTGGCCAAAATAAAAGGAATTTCTCCTTTTTTGCCTCTAAATAAGTGGAATATATGTATTTTTCCCCCAAAACAAAGGGAATTTCTGGGGTTTTTTTTGCCCAAAATAAGGAAAATTTCTGACTTATTACCCTGAAATAAGTGAAATTTCTGCAATTTTGCCCCAAAATAAGGGAAATTTCTGCCTTTTTGCCCCTATATAAGGGAAATTTCAGCCTTTTTACCTCAAAATAAGGGGAATTTCTGCATTTTTGCCACAAAATATTAGGAATTTCTGCCTATTTGCCCCAAAATAAGGAAAATTTCTGCCTTTTTTCACTGAAATAAGTGAAATTTCTGCAATTTTGCCCCAAAATAAGTGAAATTTCTGCAATTTTGCCCCAAAATAAGGGAAATTTCTGGAATTTTGCCCCAAAATAAGTGGAATTTATGAGTTTTGCCCCAAAATAAGGAGAATTACTGTTTTTTTGCTCTAACATATAAGGAATTTCTGCATTTTTGCCCCACAATTAGGGGAATTTCTGCAATTTTGCTCCAAAATACGGGGAATTTCTGCTTTTTAGCCTGAAAATAAGGGGAATGTATACCTTTTGCCACAAAAAAGGATAATTTCTTCATTTTTGCTCCAAAATAAAAGGAATTTCTGCTTTTTTGCCTCTAAAAAAGTGCAATTTCAGTCTTTTTCCCCCAAAACAAAGGGAATTTCTGTCTTTTTCCCCCAAAATAAGGAAAATTTCTGACTTATTACCATGAAATAAGTGAAATTTTGCAATTTTGCCCCAAAATAAGAAAATTTCTGCCTTTTTGCCCCCAATTAAGGGGAATTTCAGCCTTTTTCCTCGAAATAAAAGGAATTTCTGCATTTTTGCCCGAAAATATGGGAAATTTCTGCCTTTTGCTCCAAAATAAGAAAATTTCTGCTTTTTTTTTAAATAAGTGAAATTGCTGAAATTTTGCCCCAAAATAACTGAAATTTCTGCAATTTTGCCCCGAAATAATTGAAATTTCTGGAATTTTGCTCCAAAATAAGTGGAATTTCTGAGTTTTGACCCAAAATAAAGAGAATTTCTGTCTTTTTGCCCCACAATTAGGGGAATTTCTGCCTTTTTGCCCCACAATTAGGGGAATTTCTGCAATTCTGCTCCAAAATATGGGGAATTTGTGCATTTTTTCCCGAAAATAAGAAGAATGCATAGCTTATTGCCATATAAAAACGAAATTTCTTCATTTTTTCTCCAAAATAATTGGAATTTCTGCTTTTTTGCATCTAACTAAGTGAAATTTCTGTCTTTTTCCCCCAAAACAAAGGGAATTTCTGTCTTTTTTGCCCCAAAATAAGGAAAATTTCTGACTTATTACCCTGAAATAAGTGAAATTTCTGCAATTTTGCCCCAAAATAATGGAAATTTCTGCCTTTTTGCTCCCAAATAAGGGGAATTTCAGCCTTTTTACCTCAAAATAAGGGGAATTTCTGCATTTTTGCCACAAAATATTAGGAATTTCTGTCTTTTTGCCTCTAAATAAGTGGAATTTCTGTCTTTTTCCCCCAAAACAAAGGGAATTTCTGTCTTTTATGACCCAAAATAAGGAAAATTTCTGACTTATTACCCTGAAATAAGTGAAATTTCTGCAATTTTGCCTCAAAATAAAAGAAATTTCTGTTTTTTGCCCCCAAATCAGGGGAATTTCAGCCTTTTTACCTCAAAATAAGGGGACTTTCTGCATTTTTGACCCAAAATATGGGAAATTTCTGCCTTTTTGCCCCAAAATAAGAAAAATTTCTGCAATTTTGTACCAAAATAAAAGAAATTTCTGCCTTTTTGCCCCAAAATAAGAAAATTTCTGTTTTTTTTCTGAAATAAGTGAAATTTCTGCAATTTTGCCCAAAATAATTGAAATTTCTGCAATTTTGCCCCAAAATAAGGGAAATTATTGGAATTTTGCCCCAAAATAAGTGGAATTTCTGAGTTTTGCCCCTAAATAAGGAGAATTTCTGTCTTTTTGCCACAACATATAGGGAATTTCTGCCTTTTTGCCCCACAATTTGGGGAATTTCTGCATTTTGCTCCAAAATAAGGGGAATTTCTGCATTTTTGCCCAAAAATAAGAAGAATGCATATTTTTTTGCCCTTAAAAAGTGAAATTTCTTCATTTTTGCTCCAAAATAAGCGGAATTTCTGCTTTTTTGCCTCTAAAAAAGTGGAATTTCTGTCTTTTTCCTTCAAAACGAAGGGAATTTCTGTTTTTTGCCTCCAAAATCAGGAAAATTTCTGACTAATTACCTTGAAATAAGTGAAATTTCTGCAATTTTGCCCCAAAATCAGAGAAATTTCTGCATTTTTGCCACCAAATAAGGGGAATTTCAGCCTTTTACCTCAAAATAAGAGAAATTTCTACATTTTTGCCTCCAAATACGGAGAATTTCTGCTTTTTTGCCCGAAAATAATAAGAATGCATACCTTTTTGCAATAAAAAGGAAAATTTCTTCATTTTTGCTCCAAAATGAGGGGAATTTCTGCTTTCATGCCTCTAAATAAGTGGAATTTCTGTCTTTTTCCCACAAAACAAAGGGAATTTCTGTCTTTTTTTGCCCCAAAATAAGGAAAATTTCTGACTTATTACCCTGAAATAAGTAAAATTTCTGCAATTTTGCTCCAAAATATAGGGAATTTCTGCCTTTTTGTCCGAAAATAAGAAGATTGCATAAATTTTTCCCATAAAAAAGAGAAATTTCTTCATTTTTGCTCCAAAATAAGGGGAATTTCTGCGTTTTTGCCTCTAAATAAGTGGAATTTCTGTTTTTTCCCTTAAAAAAAAGGTAATTTCTGTCTTTTTTGCCCCAAAATAAGGAAAATTTCTGACTTATTACACTGAAGTAAGTAAAATTTCTGCAATTTTGCCCCAAAATAAAGGGAATTTCTGCTTTTTTGCCTCTAAATAATTGGAATATATGTATTTTTTCCCCAAAACAAACGGAATTTTTGGGGTTTTTTTTGCCCAAAATAAGGAAAATTTCTGACTTATTACCCTGAAATAAGTGAAATTTCTGCAATTTTGCCCAAAAATAAGGGAAATTTCTGCATTTTGCCCCCAAATAAGGGGAATTTAAGCCTTTTTACCTGAAAATAAGGGGAATTTCTGCATTTTTGCCACAAAATATTAGGAATTTCTGCCTTTTTGCCCCAAAATAAGGAAAATTTCTGCCTTTTTTCACTGAATTAAGTGAAATTTCTGCAATTTTGCCGCAAAATAACTGAAATTTCTGCAATTTTGCCCCAAAATAAGGGAAATTTCTGGAATTTTTCCCCAAAATAAGTGGAATTTCTGAGTTTTGACACAAAATAAGGAGAATTTCTGTTTTTTGCCCTAACATATAGGGAATTTCTGCCTTTTTGCCCCACAATTAGGGGAATTTCTGCAATTTTGCTCTAAAATACGGGGAATTTCTGCTTTTTAGCCTGAAAATAAGGGGAATGTATAACTTTTGCCACAAAAAACGGAAATTTCTTCATTTTTGCTCCAAAATAAAAGGAATTTCTATTTTTTGCCTCTAAAAAAGTGGAATTTCTGTCTTTTTCCCCAAAAACAAAGGGAATTTCTGTATTTTTTCCCCAAAATAAGGAAAATTTCTTACTTATTACACTGAAATAAGTGAAATTTTTGTAATTTTGCCCAAAAATAAGGAAATTTCTGCCTTTTTGCCCCCAATTAAGGGGAATTTCAACCTTTTTCCTCAAAATAAAAGGAATTTCTGCATTTTTGCCCCAAAATATGGGAAATTTCTGCCTTTTGGCTACAAAATAAGAAAATTTCTGCTTTTTTTTTGAAATAAGTGAAATTTCTGCAATTTTGCCCAAAAATAAGTGAAATTTCGGCAATTTTGCCCCAAAATAAGTGGAATTTCTGGAATTTTGCTCCAAAATAAGTGGAATTTCTAAGTTTTGCCCCAAAATAAGGAGAATTTCTGTCTTTTTGCCCCAACATATAGGGAATTTCTGCCTTTTTGCCCCACAATTAGGGGAATTTCTGCAATTTTGCTCCAAAATATGGGAAATTTCTGCCTTTTTGCTCGAAAATAAGAAGAATGCATAGCTTTTTGCCATAAAAAAGGGAAATTTCTTCATTTTTGCTCCAAAATAAGGGGAATTTCTGCTTTTTTGCATCTAAATAAGTGGAATTTCTGTCTTTTTCCCCCAAAACAAAGGGAATTTCTGTCTTTTTTCCCCAAAATAAGGAAAATTTCTGTCTTATTACACTGAAATAAGTGAAATTTTTGTAATTTTGCCCAAAAATAAGGAAATTTCTGCCTTTTTGCCCCCAATTAAGGGGAATTTCAACCTTTTTCCTCAAAATAAAAGGAATTTTTGCATTTTTGCCCCAAAATATGGGAAATTTCTGCCTTTTGGCTCCAAAATAAGAAAATTTCTGCTTTTTTTTTGAAATAAGTGAAATTTCTGCAATTTTGCCCGAAAATAAGTGAAATTTCGGCAATTTTGCCCCAAAATAAGTGGAATTTCTGGAATTTTGCTCCAAAATAAGTGGAATTTCTAAGTTTTGCCCCAAAATAAGGAGAATTTCTGTCTTTTTGCCCCAACATATAGATAATTTCTTCCTTTTTGCCCCACAATTAGGGGAATTTCTGCAATTTTGCTCCAAAATATGGGGAATTTCTGCCTTTTTGCCCGAAAATAAGAAGAATGCATAGCTTTTTGCCATAAAAAAGGGAAATTTCTTCATTTTTACTCCAAAATAAGGGGAATTTCTGCTTTTTTGCATCTAAATAAGTGGAATTTCTGTCTTTTTCCCCCAAAACAAAGGGAATTTCTGTATTTTTTGCCCCAAAATAAGAAAATTTTCTGACTTATTACCCTGAAATAAGTGAAATTTCTGCAATTTTGCCTCAAAATAAGAGAAATTTCTGCCTTTTTGCTCTCAAATAATGGGAATTTCAGCCTTTTTACCTCAAAATAAGGGGATTTTCTGCATTTTTGCCACAAAATATTAGGAATTTCTGCCTTTTTGCCCCGAAATAAGGAAAATTTCTGCCTTTTTTCCCTGAAATAAGTGAAATTTCTGAAATTTTGCCCCAAAATAAGTGAAATTTCTGCAATTTTGCCCCAAAATAAGGGAAATCTCTGGAATTTTGCCCCAAAATAAGTGGAATTTCTGAGTTCTGCCCCAAAATAAGGAGAATTTCTGTCTTTTTGCCCCAACATATAGGGAATTTCTGCCTTTTTGCCCCACAATCAGGGGAATTTCTGCAATTTTGCTCCAAAATACGGGGAATTTCTGCCTTTTTGCCCGAAAATAAGAAGAATGCATAATTTTTTGCCATAAAAAAGGGAAATTTGTTCATTTTTGCTCCAAAATAAGGGGAATTTCTGCTTTTTTGCCTCTAAATAAGTGAAATTTCTGTCTTTTTCCCCCAAAACAAAGGTAATTTCTGTCTTTTTTGCCCCAAAATATGAAAAATTTCTGACTTATTACCCTGAAGTAAGTGAAATTTCTGCAATTTTGCCCCAAAATAAGGAGAATTTCTGCTTTTTTGCCTCTAAATAAGTGGAATTTATGTAATTTTCTCCCAAAACAAAGGGAATTTCTGTCTTTTTTGCCCAAAATAAGAAAAATTTCTGACTTATTATTCTGAAATAAGTGAAATTTCTGCAATTTTGCCCCAAAATAAGGGAAATTTCTGCCTTTTTGCCCCCAAATAAGGGGAATTTCAGCCTATTTACCTCAAAATAAGGGAAATTTCTGCATTTTTGCCCCAAAATATGGGAAATTTCTGCGTTTTAGCCCTAAAATAAGATAAATTTCTGCAATTTTGTACCAAAATAAAAGAAATTTCTGCCCTTTTGCCCCAAAATAAGAAAATTTCTGCTTTTTTTCTGAAAAAAGTGAAATTTCTGCAATTTTGCCCAAAATAAGTGAAATTTCTGAAATTTTGCCCCAAAATAAGGGAAATTTCTGCCTTTTTGCCCCCAAATATGGGGAATTTCAGCCTTTTTACCTAAATGTAAGGGGAATTTCTGCATTTTTGCCATAAAATATTATGAATTTCAGCCTTTTTGCCCCAAAAAAAAGAAAATTTCTGCCTTTTTTCCCTGAAATAAGTGAAGTTTCTGAAATTTTGCCCCAAAATATGTGGAATTTCTGAGTTTTGCCCCAAAATAAAGAAAATTTCTGTATTTTTGCCACAACATATAGGGAATTTCTACCTTGTTGCCCCACAATTAGGGGAATTTTTGCAATTTTGCTCCAAAATACGAAGAATTTCTGCCTTTTTGCCCGAAAATAAGTAGAATGCATACCTTTTTGCCATAAATAAGGGAAAGTTCTTCATTTTTGCTCCAAAATGAGGGGAATTTCTGCTTTTTTGCCTCTAAATAAGTGGAATTTCTGTCTTTTTCCCCTAAAACAAAGGGAATTTCTGTCTTTTTTGCCCCAAAATAAGGAAAATTTCTGACTTATTACCCTGAAATAAGTGAAATTTCTGCAATTTTGCTTCAAAATAAGTGAAATTTCTGCTTTTTTGCCCCCAAATAAGGGAATTTCAGCATTTTTACCCCAAAATAAGGTTAATTTCTGCATTTTTGCCCCAAAATATGGGAAATTTCCAACTTTTTGCACCAAAATAGGAAAAAAATCTGCAATTTTGTACCAAAATAAAAGAAATTTCTGCCTTTTGCCCCAAAATAAGAAAATTTCTGCTTTTTTTTCTGAAATAACTGAAATTTCTGCAATTTTGCCCTATAATAAGGTAAATTTCTGAGTTTTGCCACAAAATAAGGAGAATTTCTGTCTTTTTGCCCCAACATATAAGGAATTTCTGCCTTTTTGCCCCACAATTAGGGAAATTTCTGCAATTTTGCTCCATAATACGGGGAATTTCTGCCGTTTTTTCCGAAAATATGAAGAATGCATACCTTTTTGCCATAAAAAAGTGCAATTTTTTCATTTTTGCTCCAAAATTAGAAGAATTTCTAGTTTTTTCCTCTAAATAATTGGACTTTCTGTTTTTTTTCCCAAAACAAAGGGAATTTCTGTCTTTTTTGCCCCAAAATAAGGAAAATTTCTGATTTATTACCCTGAAATAAGTCAAATTTCTGCAATTTTGCCCCAAAATTTGGGAAATTTCTGCCTTTTTGCCCCCAAATAAGGGGAATTTCAGCCTTTTTACCTCAAAATAAGGGACATTTCTGCATTTTTGCTTCAAAATATGGGAAATTTTTGCCTTTTTGCCCCAAAATAAGAAAATCTCTGCTTTTTTTCTTTGAAATAAGTGAAATTTCTGCAATTTTGCCCCAAAATAAGTGAAATTTCTGCAATTTTGCCCCAAAATAAAGGAAATTTCTGGAATTTTGCCCCAAATTAAGTGGAATTTCTGAGTTTTGCCCTAAAATAAGAAGAATTTTTGTCTTTTTGCCCCAACATATAGGGAATTTCTGCCTTTTTGCCCCACAATTAGGGGAATTTCTGAAATGTTGCTCAAAATACGGGGAATTTCTGCCTTTTTGCCTGAAAATAAGAAGAATGCATACCTTTTTGCCATAAAAAAGGGAAATTTCTTCATTTTTGCTCCAAAATAAGGGGAATTTCTGCCTTTTTGACTCTAAATAAGTGGAATTTCTGTTTTTTTTTTCCAAAACAAAGGAATTTCTCTATTTTTGGTCCAAAATAAGGAAAATTTCATTCTTATTACCCTGAAATAAGTGAAATTTCTGCAATTTTGCCCCAACATAAGGGAAATTTCTGCCTTTTTGCCCCCAAATACGGGGAATTTCACCCTTTTTACCTCAAAATAAGAGGAATTTCTGCATTTTTGCCACAAAATATTAGGAATTTCTGCTATTTTGCCCCAAAATAAGGAAAATTTCTGCCGTTTTTCCCTGAAATAAGTGAAATTGCTGCAATTTTGCCCCAAAATAAGTGAAATTTCTGCAATTTTGCCCTAAAATAAGGTAAATTTCTGGAATTTTGCCCCAAATAAGTGGAATTTCTGAGTTTTGCCCCAAAATAAGGAGAATTTTTGTTTTTTTTGCCCCAACATATAGGGAATTTCTGCCTTATTGCCCCACAATAAGGGGAATTTCTGCAATTTTGCTCCAAAATACGGGGAATTTCTGCCTTTTTGTTCGAAAATATGAAGAATGCATACCTTTTTGCCATAAAAAAGGGAAATATCTTCATTTTTGCTCCAAAATAAGGGGAATTTCTCCTTTTTTTGCCGGTAAATAAGTGGAATTACTGTCTTTTTCCCCCAAAACAAAGGGAATTTCTGTCTTTTTTGCCCCAAAATAAGGAAAATTTCTGACTTATTACACTGATAAGTGAAATTTCTGCAATTTTGCCCCAAAATAAGTGAAATTTCTGCCTTTTTCCCCAAATATGGGGAATTTCAGCCTTTTTAGCTAAAAGTAAGGGAAATTTCTGCATTTTTGCCACAAAATATTAGGAATTTCAGCCTTTTTGCTCCAAAATAAAGAAAATTTCTTCCTTTATTCCCTGAAATAAGTGAAATTTCTGAAATTTTGCCACAAAATTAGTGAAATTTCTGCAATTTTGTTTCAAAATAAGGGAAATTTCTGGAATTTTGCCCCAAAATATGTGGAATTTCTGAGTTTTGCCCCAAAATAAGGAGAATTTCTGTATTTTTGCCCCAACATATAGGGAATTTCTGCCTTGTTGCCCCACATTAAGGGGAATTTCTGCAAATTTGCTCCCAAATACGGGGAATTTCTGCCTTTTTGCCCGAAAATAAGTAGAATGCATACCTTTTTGCCATAAAAAAAGGAAATTTCTTCATTTTTGCTCTAAAATGATGGGAATTTCTGCTTTTTGCCTCTAAATAAGTGGAATTTCTGTCTTTTTCCCCCAAAACAAAGGGAATTTCTGTCTTTTTTGCCCCAAAATAAGGAAAATTTTTGACTTATTACCTTGAAATAAGTGAAATTTCTGCAATTTTGCCCCAAAATAAGTGAAATTTCTGCTTTTTTGCCCCCAAATAAGGGAATTTCAGCCTTTTTACCCCAAAATAAGGGGAACTTCTGCGTTTTTGCTTCAAAATATAGGAAATTTCTGCCTTTTTGCCCCAAAATAAGAAAAAATTCTGCAATTTTGTACCAAAATTAAAGAAATTTTTGCCTTTTTGCCCCAAAATAAGAAAATTTCTGCTTTTTTTTTCTTAAATACCTGAAATTTCTGTAATTTTGCCCAAAAATAAGTGAAATTTCTGAGTTTTGCCACAAAATAAAGAGAATTTCTGTCTTTTTGCCCCAACATATAAGGAATTTCTGCCTTTTTGCCCCACAATTAGGGAAATTTCTGCAATTTTGCTCCAAAATACGGGGAATTTCTGCCTTTTTGTATGAAAATAAGAAGAATGCATACCTTTTTGCTATAAAAAAGTGAAATTTTTTCATTTTTGCTCCAAAATAAGGGGAATTTCTGCTTTTTTCCTCTAAATAATTGGAATTTCTGTTTTTTCCCCCAAAACAAAGGGAATTTCTGTCTATTTTGCCCCAAAATAAGGGAAATTTCTGATTTATTACCCTGAAATAAGACAAATTTCTGCAATTTTGCCCAAAAATTTGTGAAATTTCTGCTTTTTGCCCCCAAATAAGGGGAATTTCAGCCTTTTTACCTCAAAATAAGGGGAATTTCTGCATTTTTTCCACAAAATATTAGGAATTTCTGCCTTTTTGCCCCAAATTAAGGAAAATTTCTTACTTATTACCCTGAAATAAGTGAAATTTTTGCAATTTTGCCCCAAAATAAGGAAATTTCTGCCTTTTTGCCCATAATTAAGGGGAATTAAAGCCTTTTTCCTCAAAATAAGAGGAATTTCTGCATTTTTGCCCCAAAATATGGGAAATTTCTGCCTTTTTGCTCCAAAATAAGAAAAATTTCTGCAATTTTGTACCAAAATAAAAGAAATTTTTGCCTTTTTGCCCCAAAATAAGAAAATTTCAGCTTTTTTTTGAAATAAGTGAAATTTCTGAAATTTTGCCCCAAAATAAGTGAAATTTCTGCAATTTTGCCCCAAAATAAGGGAAATCTCTGGAATTTTGCCCCAAAATAAGTGGAATTTCTGAGTTCTGCCCCAAAATAAGGAGAATTTCTGTCTTTTCGCCCCAACATATAGAGAATTTCTGCCTTTTTGCCCCACAATTAGGGGAATTTCTGCAATTTTGCTCCAAAATACGGGGAATTTCTGCCTTTTTGCCCGAAAATAAGAAGAATGCATAACTTTTTGCCATAAGAAAGGGAAATTTCTTCATTTTTGCTCCAAAATAAGGGGAATTTCTGCTTTTTTGCCTCTAAATAAGTGGAATTTCTGTCTTTTTCCCCCAAAACAAAGGTAATATCTGTATTTTTTGCCCCTAAGTAAGGAAAATTTCTGACTTATTACCCTGAAGTAAGTGAAATTTCTGCAATTTTGCCCCAAAATAAGGAAAATTTTTGCCTTTTTGCCCCCAAATAAGGGGAATTTCAGCCTTTTTACCTCAAAATAAAGGGAATTTCTGCATTTTTGCCACATAATATTAGGAATTTCTGCCTTTTTGCCCCAAAATAAGGAAAATTTATGACTTATTATCCTGAAATAAGTGAAATTTTTGCAATTTTGCCACAAAATAATGAAATTTCTTCCTTTTTGCCCCACAATTAGAGGAATTTCTAGAATTTTGCTCCAAAATACGGGGAATTTCTGATTTTTAGTCCGAAAATAAGGGGAATGTATACATTTTGCCACAAAAAAGAGAAATTTCCTCATTTTTGCTCCAAAATAAGGGGAATTTCTGCTTTTTTGCCTCTAAATAAGTGGAATTTCTGTCTATTTCCCCCAAAACAAAGGGAATTTCTGTATTTTTTGCCCCAAGATAAGGAAAATTTCTGACTTATTACCCTGAAATAAGTGAAATTTCTGCAATTTTGCCTCAAAATAAGAAAAATTTCTCCCTTTTTGCCCCCAAATAAGGGGAATTTCAGCCTTTTTACCACAAAATAAGTAAATTTTCTGCATTTTTGCCCCAAAATATGGGAAATTTCTGCGTTTTTGCTCCAAAATAAGAAAAATTTCTTCAATTTTGTACCAAAATAAAAAAAAATTTCTGCCTTTTTGCCCCAAAATAAAAAAATTTCTGCTGTTTTTCTGAAATAAGTGAAATTTCTGCAATTTTGCCCAAAATAAGTGAAATTTCTGCAATTTTGCCCCAAAATAAGGGAAATTTCTGGAATTTTGCCCCAAAATATGTGGAATTTCTGAGTTTTGCCCCAAAATAAGGAGAATTTCTGTATTTTTGCCCCAACATATAGGGAATTTCTGCCTTGTTGCCCCACAATTAGGGGAATTTCTGCAAATTTGCTCCCAAATACGGGGAATTTCTGCCTTTTTGCCCGAAAATAAGTAGAATGCATACCTTTTTGCCATAAAAAAGGGAAATTTCTTCATTTTTGCTCTAAAATGATGGGAATTTCTGCTTTTTTGCCTCTAAATAAGTGGAATTTCTGTCTTTTTCCCCCAAAACAAAGGGAATTTCTGTCTTTTTTGCCCCAAAATAAGGAAAATTTTTGACTTATTACCTTGAAATAAGTGAAATTTCTGCAATTTTGCCCCAAAATAAGTGAAATTTCTGCTTTTTTCCCCCAAAATAGGGAATTTCAGCCTTTTTACCCCAAAATAAGGGGAACTTCTGCGTTTTTGCTTCAAAATATGGGAAATTTCTGCATTTTTGCCCCAAAATAAGAAAAAATTCTGCTATTTTGTACCAAAATTAAAGAAATTTTTGCCTTTTTGCCACAAAATAAGAAAATTTCTGCTTTTTTTTTTCTTAAATAACTGAAATTTCTGCAATTTTGCCCAAAAATAAGTGAAATTTCTGAGTTTTGCCACAAAATAAAGAGAATTTCTGTCTTTTTGTCCCAACATATAAGGAATTTCTGCCTTTTTGCCCCACAATTAGGGGAATTTCTGCAATTTTGCTCCATAATACGGGGAATTTCTGCCTTTTTGTATGAAAATAAGAAGAATGCATACCTTTTTGCTATAAAAAAGTGAAATTTTTTCATTTTTGCTCCAAAATAAGGGGAATTTCTGCTTTTTTCCTCTAAATAATTGGAATTTCTGTTTTTTCCCCCAAAACAAAGGGAATTTCTGTCTATTTTGCCCCAAAATAAGGGAAATTTCTGATTTATTACCCTGAAATAAGTCAAATTTCTGCAATTTTGCCCAAAAATTTGTGAAATTTCTGCTTTTTGCCCCCAAATAAGGGGAATTTCAGCCTTTTTACCTCAAAATAAGGGGAATTTCTGCATTTTTTCCACAAAATAATAGGAATTTCTGCCTTTTTGCCCCAAATTAAGGAAAATTTCTTACTTATTACCCTGAAATAAGTGAAATTTTTGCAATTTTGCCCCAAAATAAGGAAATTTCTGCCTTTTTGCCCATAATTAAGGGGAATTAAAGCCTTTTTCCTCAAAATAAGAGGAATTTCTGCATTTTTGCCCCAAAATATGGGAAATTTCTGCCTTTTTGCTCCAAAATAAGAAAAATTTCTGCAATTTTGTACCAAAATAAAAGAAATTTTTGCCTTTTTGCCCCAAAATAAGAAAATTTCTGCTTTTTTTTGAAATAAGTGAAATTTCTGAAATTTTGCCACAAAATAAGTGAAATTTCTGCAATTTTGCCCCAAAATAAGGGAAATCTCTGGAATTTTGCCCCAAAATAAGTGGAATTTCTGAGTTCTGCCCCAAAATAAGGAGAATTTCTGTCTTTTCGCCCCAACATATAGAGAATTTCTGCCTTTTTGCCCCACAATTAGGGGAATTTCTGCAATTTTGCTCCAAAATACGGGGAATTTCTGCCTTTTTGCCCGAAAATAAGAAGAATGCATAACTTTTTGCCATAAGAAAGGGAAATTTCTTCATTTTTGCTCCAAAATAAGGGGAATTTCTGCTTTTTTGCCTCTAAATAAGTGGAATTTCTGTCTTTTTCCCCCAAAACAAAGGTAATATCTGTATTTTTTGCCCCTAAGTAAGGAAAATTTCTGACTTATTACCCTGAAGTAAGTGAAATTTCTGCAATTTTGCCCCAAAATAAGGAAAATTTTTGCCTTTTTGCCCCCAAATAAGGGGAATTTCAGCCTTTTTACCTCAAAATAAAGGGAATTTCTGCATTTTTGCCACATAATATTAGGAATTTCTGCCTTTTTGCCCCAAAATAAGGAAAATTTATGACTTATTATCCTGAAATAAGTGAAATTTTTGCAATTTTGCCACAAAATAATGAAATTTCTTCCTTTTTGCCCCACAATTAGAGGAATTTCTAGAATTTTGCTCCAAAATACGGGGAATTTCTGATTTTTAGTCCGAAAATAAGGGGAATGTATACATTTTGCCACAAAAAAGAGAAATTTCCTCATTTTTGCTCCAAAATAAGGGGAATTTCTGCTTTTTTGCCTCTAAATAAGTGGAATTTCTGTCTATTTCCCCCAAAACAAAGGGAATTTCTGTATTTTTTGCCCCAAGATAAGGAAAATTTCTGACTTATTACCCTGAAATAAGTGAAATTTCTGCAATTTTGCCTCAAAATAAGAAAAATTTCTCCCTTTTTGCCCCCAAATAAGGGGAATTTCAGCCTTTTTACCACAAAATAAGTAAATTTTCTGCATTTTTGCCCCAAAATATGGGAAATTTCTGCGTTTTTGCTCCAAAATAAGAAAAATTTCTTCAATTTTGTACCAAAATAAAAAAAAATTTCTGCCTTTTTGCCCCAAAATAAAAAAATTTCTGCTGTTTTTCTGAAATAAGTGAAATTTCTGCAATTTTGCCCAAAATAAGTGAAATTTCTGCAATTTTGCCCCAAAATAAGGGAAATTTCTGGAATTTTGCCCCAAAATATGTGGAATTTCTGAGTTTTGCCCCAAAATAAGGAGAATTTCTGTATTTTTGCCCCAACATATAGGGAATTTCTGCCTTGTTGCCCCACAATTAGGGGAATTTCTGCAAATTTGCTCCCAAATACGGGGAATTTCTGCCTTTTTGCCCGAAAATAAGTAGAATGCATACCTTTTTGCCATAAAAAAGGGAAATTTCTTCATTTTTGCTCTAAAATGATGGGAATTTCTGCTTTTTTGCCTCTAAATAAGTGGAATTTCTGTCTTTTTCCCCCAAAACAAAGGGAATTTCTGTCTTTTTTGCCCCAAAATAAGGAAAATTTTTGACTTATTACCTTGAAATAAGTGAAATTTCTGCAATTTTGCCCCAAAATAAGTGAAATTTCTGCTTTTTTCCCCCAAAATAGGGAATTTCAGCCTTTTTACCCCAAAATAAGGGGAACTTCTGCGTTTTTGCTTCAAAATATGGGAAATTTCTGCATTTTTGCCCCAAAATAAGAAAAAATTCTGCTATTTTGTACCAAAATTAAAGAAATTTTTGCCTTTTTGCCACAAAATAAGAAAATTTCTGCTTTTTTTTTTCTTAAATAACTGAAATTTCTGCAATTTTGCCCAAAAATAAGTGAAATTTCTGAGTTTTGCCACAAAATAAAGAGAATTTCTGTCTTTTTGTCCCAACATATAAGGAATTTCTGCCTTTTTGCCCCACAATTAGGGGAATTTCTGCAATTTTGCTCCATAATACGGGGAATTTCTGCCTTTTTGTATGAAAATAAGAAGAATGCATACCTTTTTGCTATAAAAAAGTGAAATTTTTTCATTTTTGCTCCAAAATAAGGGGAATTTCTGCTTTTTTCCTCTAAATAATTGGAATTTCTGTTTTTTCCCCCAAAACAAAGGGAATTTCTGTCTATTTTGCCCCAAAATAAGGGAAATTTCTGATTTATTACCCTGAAATAAGTCAAATTTCTGCAATTTTGCCCAAAAATTTGTGAAATTTCTGCTTTTTGCCCCCAAATAAGGGGAATTTCAGCCTTTTTACCTCAAAATAAGGGGAATTTCTGCATTTTTTCCACAAAATAATAGGAATTTCTGCCTTTTTGCCCCAAATTAAGGAAAATTTCTTACTTATTACCCTGAAATAAGTGAAATTTTTGCAATTTTGCCCCAAAATAAGGAAATTTCTGCCTTTTTGCCCATAATTAAGGGGAATTAAAGCCTTTTTCCTCAAAATAAGAGGAATTTCTGCATTTTTGCCCCAAAATATGGGAAATTTCTGCCTTTTTGCTCCAAAATAAGAAAAATTTCTGCAATTTTGTACCAAAATAAAAGAAATTTTTGCCTTTTTGCCCCAAAATAAGAAAATTTCTGCTTTTTTTTGAAATAAGTGAAATTTCTGAAATTTTGCCACAAAATAAGTGAAATTTCTGCAATTTTGCCCCAAAATAAGGGAAATCTCTGGAATTTTGCCCCAAAATAAGTGGAATTTCTGAGTTCTGCCCCAAAATAAGGAGAATTTCTGTCTTTTCGCCCCAACATATAGAGAATTTCTGCCTTTTTGCCCCACAATTAGGGGAATTTCTGCAATTTTGCTCCAAAATACGGGGAATTTCTGCCTTTTTGCCCGAAAATAAGAAGAATGCATAACTTTTTGCCATAAGAAAGGGAAATTTCTTCATTTTTGCTCCAAAATAAGGGGAATTTCTGCTTTTTTGCCTCTAAATAAGTGGAATTTCTGTCTTTTTCCCCCAAAACAAAGGTAATATCTGTATTTTTTGCCCCTAAGTAAGGAAAATTTCTGACTTATTACCCTGAAGTAAGTGAAATTTCTGCAATTTTGCCCCAAAATAAGGAAAATTTTTGCCTTTTTGCCCCCAAATAAGGGGAATTTCAGCCTTTTTACCTCAAAATAAAGGGAATTTCTGCATTTTTGCCACATAATATTAGGAATTTCTGCCTTTTTGCCCCAAAATAAGGAAAATTTATGACTTATTATCCTGAAATAAGTGAAATTTTTGCAATTTTGCCACAAAATAATGAAATTTCTTCCTTTTTGCCCCACAATTAGAGGAATTTCTAGAATTTTGCTCCAAAATACGGGGAATTTCTGATTTTTAGTCCGAAAATAAGGGGAATGTATACATTTTGCCACAAAAAAGAGAAATTTCCTCATTTTTGCTCCAAAATAAGGGGAATTTCTGCTTTTTTGCCTCTAAATAAGTGGAATTTCTGTCTATTTCCCCCAAAACAAAGGGAATTTCTGTATTTTTTGCCCCAAGATAAGGAAAATTTCTGACTTATTACCCTGAAATAAGTGAAATTTCTGCAATTTTGCCTCAAAATAAGAAAAATTTCTCCCTTTTTGCCCCCAAATAAGGGGAATTTCAGCCTTTTTACCACAAAATAAGTAAATTTTCTGCATTTTTGCCCCAAAATATGGGAAATTTCTGCGTTTTTGCTCCAAAATAAGAAAAATTTCTTCAATTTTGTACCAAAATAAAAAAAAATTTCTGCCTTTTTGCCCCAAAATAAAAAAATTTCTGCTGTTTTTCTGAAATAAGTGAAATTTCTGCAATTTTGCCCAAAATAAGTGAAATTTCTGCAATTTTGCCCCAAAATAAGGGAAATTTCTGGAATTTTGCCCCAAAATATGTGGAATTTCTGAGTTTTGCCCCAAAATAAGGAGAATTTCTGTATTTTTGCCCCAACATATAGGGAATTTCTGCCTTGTTGCCCCACAATTAGGGGAATTTCTGCAAATTTGCTCCCAAATACGGGGAATTTCTGCCTTTTTGCCCGAAAATAAGTAGAATGCATACCTTTTTGCCATAAAAAAGGGAAATTTCTTCATTTTTGCTCTAAAATGATGGGAATTTCTGCTTTTTTGCCTCTAAATAAGTGGAATTTCTGTCTTTTTCCCCCAAAACAAAGGGAATTTCTGTCTTTTTTGCCCCAAAATAAGGAAAATTTTTGACTTATTACCTTGAAATAAGTGAAATTTCTGCAATTTTGCCCCAAAATAAGTGAAATTTCTGCTTTTTTCCCCCAAAATAGGGAATTTCAGCCTTTTTACCCCAAAATAAGGGGAACTTCTGCGTTTTTGCTTCAAAATATGGGAAATTTCTGCATTTTTGCCCCAAAATAAGAAAAAATTCTGCTATTTTGTACCAAAATTAAAGAAATTTTTGCCTTTTTGCCACAAAATAAGAAAATTTCTGCTTTTTTTTTTCTTAAATAACTGAAATTTCTGCAATTTTGCCCAAAAATAAGTGAAATTTCTGAGTTTTGCCACAAAATAAAGAGAATTTCTGTCTTTTTGTCCCAACATATAAGGAATTTCTGCCTTTTTGCCCCACAATTAGGGGAATTTCTGCAATTTTGCTCCATAATACGGGGAATTTCTGCCTTTTTGTATGAAAATAAGAAGAATGCATACCTTTTTGCTATAAAAAAGTGAAATTTTTTCATTTTTGCTCCAAAATAAGGGGAATTTCTGCTTTTTTCCTCTAAATAATTGGAATTTCTGTTTTTTCCCCCAAAACAAAGGGAATTTCTGTCTATTTTGCCCCAAAATAAGGGAAATTTCTGATTTATTACCCTGAAATAAGTCAAATTTCTGCAATTTTGCCCAAAAATTTGTGAAATTTCTGCTTTTTGCCCCCAAATAAGGGGAATTTCAGCCTTTTTACCTCAAAATAAGGGGAATTTCTGCATTTTTTCCACAAAATAATAGGAATTTCTGCCTTTTTGCCCCAAATTAAGGAAAATTTCTTACTTATTACCCTGAAATAAGTGAAATTTTTGCAATTTTGCCCCAAAATAAGGAAATTTCTGCCTTTTTGCCCATAATTAAGGGGAATTAAAGCCTTTTTCCTCAAAATAAGAGGAATTTCTGCATTTTTGCCCCAAAATATGGGAAATTTCTGCCTTTTTGCTCCAAAATAAGAAAAATTTCTGCAATTTTGTACCAAAATAAAAGAAATTTTTGCCTTTTTGCCCCAAAATAAGAAAATTTCTGCTTTTTTTTGAAATAAGTGAAATTTCTGAAATTTTGCCACAAAATAAGTGAAATTTCTGCAATTTTGCCCCAAAATAAGGGAAATCTCTGGAATTTTGCCCCAAAATAAGTGGAATTTCTGAGTTCTGCCCCAAAATAAGGAGAATTTCTGTCTTTTCGCCCCAACATATAGAGAATTTCTGCCTTTTTGCCCCACAATTAGGGGAATTTCTGCAATTTTGCTCCAAAATACGGGGAATTTCTGCCTTTTTGCCCGAAAATAAGAAGAATGCATAACTTTTTGCCATAAGAAAGGGAAATTTCTTCATTTTTGCTCCAAAATAAGGGGAATTTCTGCTTTTTTGCCTCTAAATAAGTGGAATTTCTGTCTTTTTCCCCCAAAACAAAGGTAATATCTGTATTTTTTGCCCCTAAGTAAGGAAAATTTCTGACTTATTACCCTGAAGTAAGTGAAATTTCTGCAATTTTGCCCCAAAATAAGGAAAATTTTTGCCTTTTTGCCCCCAAATAAGGGGAATTTCAGCCTTTTTACCTCAAAATAAAGGGAATTTCTGCATTTTTGCCACATAATATTAGGAATTTCTGCCTTTTTGCCCCAAAATAAGGAAAATTTATGACTTATTATCCTGAAATAAGTGAAATTTTTGCAATTTTGCCACAAAATAATGAAATTTCTTCCTTTTTGCCCCACAATTAGAGGAATTTCTAGAATTTTGCTCCAAAATACGGGGAATTTCTGATTTTTAGTCCGAAAATAAGGGGAATGTATACATTTTGCCACAAAAAAGAGAAATTTCCTCATTTTTGCTCCAAAATAAGGGGAATTTCTGCTTTTTTGCCTCTAAATAAGTGGAATTTCTGTCTATTTCCCCCAAAACAAAGGGAATCTCTGTATTTTTTTGCCCCAAGATAAGGAAAATTTCTGACTTATTACCCTGAAATAAGTGAAATTTCTGCAATTTTGCCTCAAAATAAGAAAAATTTCTCCCTTTTTGCCCCCAAATAAGGGGAATTTCAGCCTTTTTACCACAAAATAAGTAAATTTTCTGCATTTTTGCCCCAAAATATGGGAAATTTCTGCGTTTTTGCTCCAAAATAAGAAAAATTTCTTCAATTTTGTACCAAAATAAAAGAAATTTCTGCCTTTTTGCCCCAAAATAAAAAAATTTCTGCTGTTTTTCTGAAATAAGTGAAATTTCTGCAATTTTGCCCAAAATAAGTGAAATTTCTGCAATTTTGCCCCAAAATAAGGGAAATTTCTGGAATTTTGCCCCAAAATAAGTGGTATTTCTGAGTTTTGCCCCAAAATAAGGAGGATTTATGTCTTTTTGCCCCAACATATAGGGAATTTCTGCCTTTTTGCCCCACAATTAGGGGAATTTCTGCAATTTTGCTCCAAAATACTGGGAATTTCTGCCTTTTTTTCGGAAAATAAGAAGAATGCATACCTTTTTGACTTAAAAAGAAATTTCTTCATTTTGCTCTAAAATAAGGTGAATTTCTGCATTTGCCTCTAAATAAGTGGAATTTCTGTCTTTTCCCCCCAAAACAAAGGTAATTTCTGTCTTTTTTGCCCCAAAATAAGGAAAATTTCTGACTTATTACCCTGAAATAAGTGAAATTTCTGCAATTTTGCCTCAAAATAAGGGAAATTTCTGCCTTTTTGCCCCCAAATAAGGGGAATTTCAGCCTTTTTACCTCAAAATAAGAAGATTTTCTGCATTTTTGCCCCAAAATATGGAAAATTTCTGCCTTTTTGCCACAAAATACGAAAATTTCTGCATTTTTCCCCTGATATAAGTGAAATTTCTGCAATTTTTCCCCAAAATAAGAGAAATTTCTGCAATCTTTCCCCAAAATAATGGAAATTTCTGGAATTTTGCCCCAAAATAAGTGGAATTTCTGAGTTTGGCCCCAAAATAAGGACGATTTCTGTCTTTTTGCCCCAACATATAGAAAATTTCTGCCTTTTTGCCCCACAATTAGGGGAATTTCTGCAATTTTGCTCCAAATATGGGAATTTCTGCCTTTTTGTCCGAAAATAAGAAGAATGCATACCTTTTTTCCATAAAAAAGGGAAATTTCTTCATTTTTGCTCCAAAATAAGGGGAATTTCTCCTTTTTGCATCTAAATAAGTGGAATTTCTGTTTTTTCCCCTCCCCAAAAGGGAATTTCTCTCTTTTTTGCCCCAAAATAAGGAAAATTTCTGACTTATTACCCTGAAATAAGTGAAATTTCTGCAATTTTGCCCCAAAATAAGGGAAATTTCTGCCTTTTTGCCCCCAAATAAGGGGAATTTCAGCCTTTTTACCCAAAATAAAAGGAATTTCTGCATTTTTGCCCCAAAATATGGAAAATTTCTTCCTTTTTGCCCAAAATAAGAAAAATTTCTGCAATTTTGTATCAAAATAAAAGAAATTTCTGCCTTTTTGCCACAAAATAAGAAAATTTCTGCTTTTTTTCCCTGAAATAAGTGAAATTTGTGCAATTTTGCCCCAAAATAAGCAAAATTTCTGAAATTTTGCCCCAAAATTAGGGAAATTTATGGAATTTTGCCCCAAAATAAGTGGAATTTCTGAGTTTTGCCCCAAAGTAAGGAGGATTTCTGTCTTTTTGCCCCAACATATAGGAAATTTCTGCCTTTTTGCCCCACAATTAGGGGAATTTCTGCAATTTTGCTCCAAAATACGGGGAATTTATGCCTCTTTGCCGGAAAATAAGAAGAATGCACACCTTTTTGCCAATAAAAAGGAAAATTTCTGCAATTTTGCTCCAAAATAAGGGGAATTTCTGCTTTTTTGCCTCTAAATAAGTGGAATTTCTGTATTTTTCCCCCAAAACAAAGGGAATTTCTGTCTTTTTTGCTTCAAAATAAGGAAAATTTCTGCCTTTTTTCCCTGAAATAAGTTAAATTTCTGCAATTTTGCCCCAACATAAGAGAAATTTCTGCCTGTTTGCCCCCAAATAAGGGGAATTTCAGCCTTTTTACTTCAAAATAAGGGGAATTTCTGCATTTTTGCCCCAAAATATGGAAAACTTCTGCCTTTTTGCGCCAAAATAAGAAAAATTTCTGAAATTTTGTACCAAAATAAAAGAAAAATCAGCCTTTTTGCCCCAAAATAAGAAAATTTCTGCTTTTTTTTCTGAAATAAGTGAAATTTCTGCAATTTTGCCCCAAAACAAGTGAAATTTCTGAGTTTTCCCCTAAATAAAAAGAATTTCTGTCTTTTTGTCTCAACATATAGGGAATTTCTGACTTTTTGCCCCACATTTAGGGAAATTTCTGCAATTTTGCTCCAAAATACGGGGAATTTCTGCCTTTTTGTCCGAAAATAAGAAGAATCCATACCTTTTTTCCATAAAAAAGGGAAATTTCTTCATTTTTGCTCCAAAATAAGGG
The DNA here is from genome assembly GCF_963924665.1 of Micromys minutus. Classification (NCBI taxonomy): domain Eukaryota; kingdom Metazoa; phylum Chordata; class Mammalia; order Rodentia; family Muridae; genus Micromys; species Micromys minutus. The sequence continues at coordinate 65,328 of NW_027667576.1, forward strand.
GAATTTCTGCATTTTTGCCTCTAAATAAGTGGAATTTCTGTCTTTCCCCCCCCCCAAAAAAAAGAATTTCTGTCTTTTTTGCCCCAAAATAAGGAAAATATCTGACTTATTACCCTGAAATAAGTGAAATTTCTGCAATTTTGCCCCCAAATAAGGGGAATTTCAGCCTTTTTACCTCAAAATAAGGGAAATTTCTGCATTTTTGCCCCAAAATATGGGAAATCTCTGCCTTTTTGCCCCTAAATAAGAAAAATTTCTACAATTTTGTACCAAAATAAAGAAATTTCAGCCTTTTGCCTCAATAAAAAAAATTCTGCTTTTTTTTCTGAAATAAGTGAAATTTCTGCAATTTTGCCCCAAAATAAGTGAAATTTCTGAGTTTTGCCCCAAAATAACGAGAATTTCTGTCTTTTTGCTCCAACATATAGGGAATTTCTGTCTTTTTGCCCCACATTTATAGGAATTTCTGCAATTTTGCTACAAAATACGGGGAATTTCTGCCTTTTTTGTCAGAAAATAAGAAGAATGCATACTTTTTTGCCATAAAAAGAAGAAATTTCTTCATTTTTGCTCCAAAATAAAAGGAATTTCTGCATTTTTGCCTCTAAATAAGTGGAATTTCTGTCTTTTTCCCCCCCAAAAAAGGGAATTTCTGTTTTTTTTGCCCCAAAATAAGGAAAATTTCTGACTTATTACCCTGAAATAAGGGAAATTTCTGCCTTTTTGCTGCCAAATAATGGGAAATTCAGACTTTTTACCTCAAAATAAGGGGAATTTCTGCATTTTTGCCCCAAAATATGGAAAATTTCTGCCTTTTTGCCCCAAAATAAGAAAATTTCTGCTTTTTTCCCTGAAATAAGTGAAATTTCTGCAATTTTGCCCCCAAATAAGTGAAATTTTTGCAATTTTGCCCCAAAATAAGAAAATTTCTGCTTTTTTTTCCTGAAATAAGTGAAATTTCTGCAATTTTGCCCTAAAATAAGGAAAATTTTTGGAAGTTTGCCCCAAAATAAGTGGAATTTCTGAGTTTGCTGCAAAATAAGGAGAATTTCTGTCTTTTTGCCCCAACATATCGGGAATTTCTGCCTTTTTGCCCAACAATTAGGGGAATTTGTGCAATTTGCTCCAAAATATGGGGAATTTCTTCATTTTTGCCCGAAAATAAGAAGAATGCATAGCTTTTTGCCATAAAAAAGGGAAATTTCTTCATTTTTGCTCCAAAATAAGGGGAATTTCTCCTTTTTTGCATCTAAATAAGTGGAATATCTGTCTTTTTTCCCCAAAACAAAAGGAATTTCTTTCTTTTTTGCCCCAAAATAAGGAAAATTTCTGACTTATTATCCTGAAATAAGTGAAATTTCTGCATTTTTGCCCCAAAATATGGGAAATTTCTTCCTTTTTGCCCCAAAATAAGAAAAAATTCTGCAATTTTGTACCAAAATAAAAGAAATTTCTGACTTTTGGCCCCCAAATAAGAAAATTTCTGCTTTTTTTTCTGAAATAAGTGAAATTTCTGCAATTTTGCCCCAAAATACGTTAAATTTCTGAGTTTTGCCTTAAAATAAAAAGAATTTCTGTCTTTTTGCCCCAACTTATAGGGAATTTCTGCCTTTTTGCCCCACAATTAGGTTAATTTCTGCAATTTTGCTCCACAATACGAGGAATTTCTCCCTTTTTGCCTGAAAATAAGAAGAATGCGAACCATTTTTCCATAAAAAAGAGAAATTTCTTCATTTTTGCTACAAAATAAGGGGAATTTCTGCTTTTTTGCCTCTAAATAAGTGGAATTTCTGTCCTTTTCCCTCAAAAGTAAGGGAATTTCTGTCTTTTTTGCCCCAAAATAAGAAAAATTTCCGACTTATTACCCTGAAATAAGTGAAATTTCTGCAATTTTGCCCCAAAATAATGGAAGTATTTGCCTTTTTGCCCCCAAATAAAAGGAATTTCAGGATTTTTACCTCAAAATAAGAGGAATTTCTGCATATTTGCCACAAAATATTAGAAATTTTTGCCTTTTTGCTCCATAATAAGAAAAATTTCTGCCTTTTTTCCCTGAAATAAGTGAAATTTCTGCAATTTTGCACCAAAATAAGTGAAATTTCTGCAATTTTGCACCAAAATAACGGAAATTTCTGGAATTTTGCCCGAAAATAAGTGGAATTTCTGAGTTTTGCCCCACAATATGGAGAATTTCTGTCTTTTTGCCCTAACATATAGAGAATTTCTGCCTTTTTGCCCCACAATTAGGGGAATTTCTGCAGTTTTGCTCTAAAATACGGGGAATTTCTTCCTTTTTGCCAGAAAATAAGAAGAATGCATACCTTTTTGCCATAAAAAAGGGAAATTTTTGCAATTTTTCTCCAAAATAAGGGGAATTTCTGCTTTTTTGCCTCTAAATATGTGGAATTACTGTCTTTTTCCCCCAAAACAAAGGGAATTTCTGTCTTTTTGCTCCAAAATAAGTAAAATTTCTGAGTTATTACCCTGAAATAAGTGAAATTTCTGCAATTTTGCCCCAAAATAAGGGAAATTTCTGCCTTTTTGCTCCCAAATAAGGGAAATTTCAGACTTTTTACCTCAAAATAAGGGGAATTTCTGCATTTTTGCCACAGAATATTAGGAATTTCTGTTCTTTTGCCCAAAAATAAGGAAAATTTTTGACTTTTTCCCTGAAATAAGTGAAATTTCTGCAATTTTGCCCCAAAATAAGTGAAATTTCTGCAATTTCGCCCCAAAATAAGGGAAATTTCTAAAATTTTGCCCCAAATTAAAAGAAATTTCCGCCTTTTTGACCCCAAATAAGGGGAATTTCAGCTTTTTTACCTTAAAATATGGGGAATTTCTGAATTTTTGCCCCAAAATATGGGAAATTTCTGCCTTTTGCCCAAATTAAGAAAGATTTCTGCAATTTTGTAACAAAATAAAAGAAATTTCTGCCTTTTTGCCCCAAAATAAGAAAATTTCTGCTTTTTTTCTGAAATAAATGAAATTTCTGCAATTTTGCCTCAAAATAAGTGGAATTTCTGTCTTTGTCCGAAAATAAGAAGAATGCATACCTTTTTTCCATGAAAAAGAGAAATTTCTCCATTTTTGCTCCAAAATAAGGGGAATTTCTGCTTTTTTGCCTCTAAATAAGTGGAATTTCTGTCTTTTTCCCCCAAAACAAGGGGAATTTCTGCATTTTTGCCTCTAATAAGTGGAATTTCTGTCTTTTTCCCCCAAAACAAAGGGAATTAGTGTCTTTTTTGCCCCAAAATAAGGAAAATTTCTGACTTATTACCCTGAAATAAGTGAAATTTCTGCAATTTTGCCTCAAAATAAGGGAAATTTTTGCCTTTTTGCACCCAAATAAGGGGAATTTCAGCCTTTTTACCTCAAAATAAGGGGAATTTCTGCATTTTTGCCACAAAATATTAGGATTTTCTTACTTTTTGCCCCAAAATAAGAAAAATTTCTGCAATTTTGTAGCAAAATAAAAGAAATTTCTGCCTTTTTTTTCCAAATAAGAAAATTTCTGCTTTTTTTTTCTGAAATACGTGAAATTTCTGCAATTTTGCCCCAAAATAAGTGAAATTTCTGCAATTTTGCCTCAAAATAAGTGAAATTTCTGCAATTTTGCCCCAAAATAAGGGAAATATCTGGAATTTTGCCCCAAAATAAGTGGAATTTCTGAGTTTTTCCCCAAAATAGGGAGAATTTCTGTCTTTATGCCCCAACATATAGGTAATTTCTTCCTTTTTGCCCCACAATTAGGGGAATTTTTGCATTTTTGCTCCAAAATACGAGGAATTTCTGCCTTTTTGCCTGAAAATAAGAAGAATGCATACCTTTTGTCATAAAAAAAGGAAATTTCTTCATTTCTGCTCCAAAATAAGGAGAATTTCTGCTTTTTTGCCTCTAAATAAGTGGAATTTCTGTCTTTTTCCCCCAAAACAAAGGGAATTTCTGTCTTTTTTGCCCCAAAATAAAGAAAATTTCTGACTTATTACCCTGAAATAAGTGAAATTTTTGCAATTTTGCTCCAAAATAAGAGAAATTTCAGCCTTTTTTCCCCCAAATAAGGGGAATTTCAGCATTTTTACCTCAAAATAAGGAAAATTTCTGCATTTTTTCCCCATTATATGGGAAATTTCTGCCTTTTTGCCCCAAAATAAGAAAATTTCTGCTTTTTTCCCTGAAATAAGTCAAATTTCTGAAATTTTGCCCAAAATAAGTGAAATTTCTGAGTTTTGCGCCAAAATGAGGAGAATTTATGTCTTTTTGCCCCATATATACGGAATTTCTTCCTTTTTGCCCCACAATTAGGGGAATTTCTGCAATTTTGCTCCAAAATACAAGGAATTTCTGCCATTTTGCCCGAAAATAAGAAGAATGAATAACTTTTTGCCATAAAAAATGGAAATTTTTGCAATTTTGCTCCAAAATAAGGGGAATTTCTTCTTTTTTGCCTCTAAATATGTGGAATTTCTGTCTTTTTCCCCCAAAACAAAGGGAATTTCTGTCTTTTTTGCCCCAAAATAAAGATAATTTCTGACTTATTACCCTGAAATAAGTGAAATTTCTGCAATTGTGCCCAAAAATAATGGAAATTTCTGCCTTTTTGCAACCAAATAAGGGAATTTCAGCCTTTTTACCTCAAAATAATGGGAATTTCTGCATTTTTGCCCCAAAATATGGATAATTTCTTCTTTTTTGTTCAAAATAAGAAAAATTTCTGCAATTTTGTACCAAAATTAAAGAAATTTCTTACTTTTTGCCACAAAATAAGAAAATTTCTGCTTTTTTTCCCTGAAATAATTGAAATTTCTGCAATTTTGCCCCAAAATAAGTGTAATTTCTGCCTTTTTGCCCCCAAATAAGGGGAATTTCAGCCCTTTTACCTCAAAATAAGGGGAATTTCTGCATTTTTGCCCCAAAATATGGGAAATTTCTGCTTTTTTGCCCCAAATTAAGAAAATTTCTGTTTTTTTCCCTGAAATAAGTGTAATTTCTGCAATTTTGCCCCAAAATAAGGGAAATTTTTGGAATTTTACCCCAAAATATGTGGAATTTCTGAGTTTTGCCTCAAATAAGGAGAATTTCTGTCTTTTTGCCCCAACATAAAGGGAATTTCTGGCTTTTTGCCCCAAAATGGGTGAAATTATTGCCTTTTTGCCCCCAAATAAGGGGAATTTCAGCCTTTTTACCCCAAATTAAGAAAATTTCTGCTTTTTTTCCCTGAAATAAGTGAAATTTCTGCAATTTTGCCCCAAAATAAGCGAAATTTGTGCAATTTTGCCCCAAAATAGAAACATTTCTGCTTTTTTCCATGAAATAAGTGAAATTTCTTCAATTTATTTCTCCAAAATAAGTGAAATTTCTGCAGTTTTGCCCCAAAATATGGGAAATTTTTGGAATTTTGCCCCAAAATATGTGGAATTTCTGAGTTTTGCCTCAAAATAAGGAGAATTTCTGTCTTTTTGCCCCAACATATAGGGAATTTCTGCCTTTTTGCCCCACAATTAGGGGAATTTCTGAAATGTTGCTCAAAATACGGGGAATTTCTGCCTTTTTGCCTGAAAATAAGAAGAATGCATACCTTTTTGCCATAAAAAAGGGAAATTTCTTCATTTTTGCTCCAAAATAAGGGGAATTTCTGCCTTTTTGACTCTAAATAAGTGGAATTTCTGTTTTTTTTTTTCCAAAACAAAGGAATTTCTCTATTTTTGGTCCAAAATAAGGAAAATTTCATTCTTATTACCCTGAAATAAGTGAAATTTCTGCAATTTTGCCCCAACATAAGGGAAATTTCTGCCTTTTTGCCCCCAAATACGGGGAATTTCACCCTTTTTACCTCAAAATAAGAGGAATTTCTGCATTTTTGCCACAAAATATTAGGAATTTCTGCTATTTTGCCCCAAAATAAGGAAAATTTCTGCCGTTTTTCCCTGAAATAAGTGAAATTGCTGCAATTTTGCCCCAAAATAAGTGAAATTTCTGCAATTTTGCCCTAAAATAAGGTAAATTTCTGGAATTTTGCCCCAAATAAGTGGAATTTCTGAGTTTTGCCCCAAAATAAGGAGAATTTTTGTTTTTTTTGCCCCAACATATAGGGAATTTCTGCCTTTTTGCCCCACAATAAGGGGAATTTCTGCAATTTTGCTCCAAAATACGGGGAATTTCTGCCTTTTTGTTCGAAAATATGAAGAATGCATACCTTTTTGCCATAAAAAAGGGAAATATCTTCATTTTTGCTCCAAAATAAGAAGAATTTCTCCTTTTTTTGCCGGTAAATAAGTGGAATTACTATCTTTTTCCCCCAAAACAAAGGGAATTTCTGTCTTTTTTGCCCCAAAATAAGGAAAATTTCTGACTTATTACACTGAAATAAGTGAAATTTCTGCAATTTTGCCCCAAAATAAGTGAAATTTCTGCCTTTTTCCCCAAATATGGGGAATTTCAGCCTTTTTAGCTAAAAGTAAGGGAAATTTCTGCATTTTTGCCACAAAATATTAGGAATTTCAGCATTTTTGCTCCAAAATAAAGAAAATTTCTTCCTTTATTCCCTGAAATAAGTGAAATTTCTGAAATTTTGCCACAAAATTAGTGAAATTTCTGCAATTTTGTTTCAAAATAAGGGAAATTTCTGGAATTTTGCCCCAAAATATGTGGAATTTCTGAGTTTTGCACCAAAATAAGGAGAATTTCTGTATTTTTGCCCCAACATATAGGGAATTTCTGCCTTGTTGCCCCACATTAAGGGGAATTTCTGCAAATTTGCTCCCAAATACGGGGAATTTCTGCCTTTTTGCCCGAAAATAAGTAGAATGCATACCTTTTTGCCATAAAAAAGGGAAATTTCTTCATTTTTGCTCTAAAATGATGGGAATTTCTGCTTTTTGCCTCTAAATAAGTGGAATTTCTGTCTTTTTCACCCAAAACAAAGGGAATTTCTGTCTTTTTTGCCCCAAAATAAGGAAAATTTTTGACTTATTACCATGAAATAAGTGAAATTTCTGCAATTTTGCCCCAAAATAAGTAAAATTTCTGCTTTTTTGCCACAAAATAAGGGAATTTCAGCCTTTTTACCCCAAAATAAGGGGAACTTCTGCGTTTTTGCTTCAAAAAATAGGAAATTTCTGCCTTTTTGCCCCAAAATAAGAAAAAATTCTGCAATTTTGTACCAAAATTAAAGAAATTTTTGCCTTTTTGCCCCAAAATAAGAAAATTTCTGCTTTTTTTTTCTTAAATAACTGAAATTTCTGCAATTTTGCCCAAAAATAAGTGAAATTTCTGAGTTTTGCCACAAAATAAAGAGAATTTCTGTCTTTTTGCCCCAACATATAAGGAATTTCTGCCTTTTTGCCCCACAATTAGGGAAATTTCTGCAATTTTGCTCCAAAATACGGGGAATTTCTGCCTTTTTGTATGAAAATAAGAAGAATGCATACCTTTTTGCTATAAAAAAGTGAAATTTTTTCATTTTTGCTCCAAAATAAGGGGAATTTCTGCTTTTTTCCTCTAAATAATTGGAATTTCTGTTTTTTCCCCCAAAACAAAGGGAATTTCTGTCTATTTTGCCCCAAAATAAGGGAAATTTCTGATTTATTACCCTGAAATAAGTCAAATTTCTGCAATTTTGCCCAAAAATTTGTGAAATTTCTGCTTTTTGCCCCCAAATAAGGGGAATTTCAGCCTTTTTACCTCAAAATAAGGGGAATTTCTGCATTTTTTCCACAAAATATTAGGAATTTCTGCCTTTTTGCCCCAAATTAAGGAAAATTTCTTTCTTATTACCCTGAAATAAGTGAAATTTTTGCAATTTTGCCCCAAAATAAGGAAATTTCTGCCTTTTTGCCCATAATTAAGGGGAATTAAAGCCTTTTTCCTCAAAATAAGAGGAATTTCTGCATTTTTGCCCCAAAATATGGGAAATTTCTGCCTTTTTGCTCCAAAATAAGAAAAATTTCTGCAATTTTGTACCAAAATAAAAGAAATTTTTGCCTTTTTGCCCCAAAATAAGAAAATTTCAGCTTTTTTTGAAATAAGTGAAATTTCTGAAATTTTGCCCCAAAATAAGTGAAATTTCTGCAATTTTGCCCCAAAATAAGGGAAATCTCTGGAATTTTGCCCCAAAATAAGTGGAATTTCTGAGTTCTGCCCCAAAATAAGGAGAATTTCTGTCTTTTCGCCCCAACATATAGAGAATTTCTGCCTTTTTGCCCCACAATTAGGGGAATTTCTGCAATTTTGCTCCAAAATACGGGGAATTTCTGCCTTTTTGCCCGAAAATAAGAAGAATGCATAACTTTTTGCCATAAGAAAGGGAAATTTCTTCATTTTTGCTCCAAAATAAGGGGAATTTCTGCTTTTTTGCCTCTAAATAAGTGGAATTTTTGTCTTTTTCCCCCAAAACAAAGGTAATATCTGTATTTTTTGCCCCTAAATAAGGAAAATTTCTGACTTATTACCCTGAAGTAAGTGAAATTTCTGCAATTTTGCCCCAAAATAAGGAAAATTTTTGCCTTTTTGCCCCCAAATAAGGGGAATTTCAGCCTTTTTACCTCAAAATAAAGGGAATTTCTGCATTTTTGCCACATAATATTAGGAATTTCTGCCTTTTTGCCCCAAAATAAGGAAAATTTCTGACTTATTATCCTGAAATAAGTGAAATTTTTGCAATTTTGCCACAAAATAATGAAATTTCTTCCTTTTTGCCCCACAATTAGAGGAATTTCTAGAATTTTGCTCCAAAATACGGGGAATTTCTGATTTTTAGTCCGAAAATAAGGGGAATGTATACATTTTGCCACAAAAAAGAGAAATTTCCTCATTTTTGCTCCAAAATAAGGGGAATTTCTGCATTTTTGCCTCTAAATAAGTGGAATTTCTGTCTATTTCCCCCAAAACAAAGGGAATTTCTGTATTTTTTGCCCCAAGATAAGGAAAATTTCTGACTTATTACCCTGAAATAAGTGAAATTTCTGCAATTTTGCCTCAAAATAAGAAAAATTTCTCCCTTTTTGCCCCCAAATAAGGGGAATTTCAGCCTTTTTACCACAAAATAAGTAAATTTTCTGCATTTTTGCCCCAAAATATGGGAAATTTCTGCGTTTTTGCTCCAAAATAAGAAAAATTTCTTCAATTTTGTACCAAAATAAAAAAAATTTCTGCCTTTTTGCCCCAAAATAAAAAAATTTCTGCTGTTTTTCTGAAATAAGTGAAATTTCTGCAATTTTGCCCAAAATAAGTGAAATTTCTGCAATTTTGCCCCAAAATAAGGGAAATTTCTGGAATTTTGCCCCAAAATATGTGGAATTTCTGAGTTTTGCCCCAAAATAAAGAGAATTTCTGTATTTTTGCCCCAACATATAGGGAATTTCTGCCTTGTTGCCCCACAATTAGGGGAATTTCTGCAAATTTGCTCCCAAATACGGGGAATTTCTGCCTTTTTGCCCGAAAATAAGTAGAATGCATACCTTTTTGCCATAAAAAAGGGAAATTTCTTCATTTTTGATCTAAAATGATGGGAATTTCTGCTTTTTTGCCTCTAAATAAGTGGAATTTCTGTCTTTTTCCCCCAAAACAAAGGGAATTTCTGTCTTTTTTGCCCCAAAATAAGGAAAATTTTTGACTTATTACCTTGAAATAAGTGAAATTTCTGCAATTTTGCCCCAAAATAAGTGAAATTTCTGCTTTTTTGCCCCAAAATAAGGGAATTACAGCCTTTTTACCCCAAAATAAGGGGAACTTCTGCGTTTTTGCTTCAAAATATGGGAAATTTCTGCATTTTTGCCCCAAAATAAGAAAAAATTCTGCTATTTTGTACCAAAATTAAAGAAATTTTTGCCTTTTTGCCACAAAATAAGAAAATTTCTGCTTTTTTTTTTCTTAAATAACTGAAATTTCTGCAATTTTGCCCAAAAATAAGTGAAATTTCTGCTTTTTTGCCCCAAAATAAGGGAATTTCAGCCTTTTTACCCCAAAATAAGGGGAACTTCTGCGTTTTTGCTTCAAAATATGGGAAATTTCTGCATTTTTGCCCCAAAATAAGAAAAATTTCTGCAATTTTGTACCAAAATAAAAGAAATTTTTGCCTTTTTGCCCCAAAATAAGAAAATTTCAGCTTTTTTTTGAAATAAGTGAAATTTCTGAAATTTTGCCCCAAAATAAGTGAAATTTCTGCAATTTTGCCCCAAAATAAGGGAAATCTCTGGAATTTTGCCCCAAAATAAGTGGAATTTCTGAGTTCTGCCCCAAAATAAGGAGAATTTCTGTCTTTTCGCCCCAACATATAGAGAATTTCTGCCTTTTTGCCCCACAATTAGGGGAATTTCTGCAATTTTGCTCCAAAATACGGGGAATTTCTGCCTTTTTGCCCGAAAATAAGAAGAATGCATAACTTTTTGCCATAAGAAAGGGAAATTTCTTCATTTTTGCTCCAAAATAAGGGGAATTTCTGCATTTTGCCTCTAAATAAGTGGAATTTCTGTCTTTTTCCCCCAAAACAAAGGTAATATCTGTATTTTTTGCCCCTAAATAAGGAAAATTTCTGACTTATTACCCTGAAGTAAGTGAAATTTCTGCAATTTTGCCCCAAAATAAGGAAAATTTTTGCCTTTTTGCCCCCAAATAAGGGGAATTTCAGCCTTTTTACCTCAAAATAAAGGGAATTTCTGCATTTTTGCCACATAATATTAGGAATTTCTGCCTTTTTGCCCCAAAATAAGGAAAATTTCTGACTTATTATCCTGAAATAAGTGAAATTTTTGCAATTTTGCCACAAAATAATGAAATTTCTTCCTTTTTGCCCCACAATTAGAGGAATTTCTAGAATTTTGCTCCAAAATACGGGGAATTTCTGATTTTTAGTCCGAAAATAAGGGGAATGTATACATTTTGCCACAAAAAAGAGAAATTTCCTCATTTTTGCTCCAAAATAAGGGGAATTTCTGCATTTTTGCCTCTAAATAAGTGGAATTTCTGTTTATTTCCCCCAAAACAAAGGGAATTTCTGTATTTTTTGCCCCAAGATAAGGAAAATTTCTGACTTATTACCCTGAAATAAGTGAAATTTCTGCAATTTTGCCTCAAAATAAGAAAAATTTCTCCCTTTTTGCCCCCAAATAAGGGGAATTTCAGCCTTTTTACCACAAAATAAGTAAATTTTCTGCATTTTTGCCCCAAAATATGGGAAATTTCTGCGTTTTTGCTCCAAAATAAGAAAAATTTCTTCAATTTTGTACCAAAATAAAAAAAATTTCTGCCTTTTTGCCCCAAAATAAAAAAATTTCTGCTGTTTTTCTGAAATAAGTGAAATTTCTGCAATTTTGCCCAAAATAAGTGAAATTTCTGCAATTTTGCCCCAAAATAAGGGAAATTTCTGGAATTTTGCCCCAAAATATGTGGAATTTCTGAGTTTTGCCCCAAAATAAGGAGAATTTCTGTATTTTTGCCCCAACATATAGGGAATTTCTACCTTGTTGCCCCACAATTAGGGGAATTTCTGCAAATTTGCTCCCAAATACGGGGAATTTCTGCCTTTTTGCCCGAAAATAAGTAGAATGCATACCTTTTTGCCATAAAAAAGGGAAATTTCTTCATTTTTGCTCTAAAATGATGGGAATTTCTGCTTTTTTGCCTCTAAATAAGTGGAATTTCTGTCTTTTTCCCCCAAAACAAAGGGAATTTCTGTCTTTTTTGCCCCAAAATAAGGAAAATTTTTGACTTATTACCTTGAAATAAGTGAAATTTCTGCAATTTTGCCCCAAAATAAGTGAAATTTCTGCTTTTTTGCCCCAAAATAAGGGAATTTCAGCCTTTTTACCCCAAAATAAGGGGAACTTCTGCGTTTTTGCTTCAAAATATGGGAAATTTCTGCCTTTTTGCCACAAAATACGAAAATTTCTGCATTTTTCCCCTGATATAAGTGAAATTTCTGCAATTTTTCCCCAAAATAAGAGAAATTTCTGCAATCTTTCCCCAAAATAATGGAAATTTCTGGAATTTTGCCCCAAAATAAGTGGAATTTCTGAGTTTGGCCCCAAAATAAGGACGATTTCTGTCTTTTTGCCCCAACATATAGAAAATTTCTGCCTTTTTGCCCCACAATTAGGGGAATTTCTGCAATTTTGCTCTAAAATATGGGAATTTCTGCCTTTTTGTCCGAAAATAAGAAGAATGCATACCTTTTTTCCATAAAAAAGGGAAATTTCTTCATTTTTGCTCCAAAATAAGGGGAATTTCTCCTTTTTGCATCTAAATAAGTGGAATTTCTGTTTTTTCCCCCCCCAAAAAGGGAATTTCGCTCTTTTTTGCCCCAAAATAAGGAAAATTTCTGACTTATTACCCTGAAATAAGTGAAATTTCTGCAATTTTGCCCCAAAATAAGGGAAATTTCTGCCTTTTTGCCCCCAAATAAGGGGAATTTCAGCCTTTTTACCCAAAATAAAAGGAATTTCTGCATTTTTGCCCCAAAATATGGAAAATTTCTTCCTTTTTGCCCAAAATAAGAAAAATTTCTGCAATTTTGTATCAAAATAAAAGAAATTTCTGCCTCTTTGCCACAAAATAAGAAAATTTCTGCTTTTTTTCCCTGAAATAAGTGAAATTTGTGCAATTTTGCCCCAAAATAAGCAAAATTTCTGAAATTTTGCCCCAAAATTAGGGAAATTTATGGAATTTTGCCCCAAAATAAGTGGAATTTCTGAGTTTTGCCCCAAAGTAAGGAGGATTTCTGTTTTTTGCCCCAACATATAGGAAATTTCTGCCTTTTTGCCCCACAATTAGGGGAATTTCTGCAATTTTGCTCCAAAATACGGGGAATTTATGCCACTTTGCCGGAAAATAAGAAGAATGCACACTTTTTTGCCATAAAAAAGGAAAATTTCTGCAATTTTGCTCCAAAATAAGGGGAATTTCTGCTTTTTTGCCTCTAAATAAGTGGAATTTCTGTATTTTTCCCCCAAAACAAAGGGAATTTCTGTCTTTTTTGCTTCAAAATAAGGAAAATTTCTGCCTTTTTTCCCTGAAATAAGTTAAATTTCTGCAATTTTGCCCCAACATAAGAGAAATTTCTGCCTGTTTGCCCCCAAATAAGGGGAATTTCAGCCTTTTTACTTCAAAATAAGGGGAATTTCTGCATTTTTGCCCCAAAATATGGAAAACTTCTGCCTTTTTGCGCCAAAATAAGAAAAATTTCTGAAATTTTGTACCAAAATAAAAGAAAAATCAGCCTTTTTGCCCCAAAATAAGAAAATTTCTGCTTTTTTTTCTGAAATAAGTGAAATTTCTGCAATTTTGCCCCAAAACAAGTGAAATTTCTGAGTTTTCCCCTAAATAAAAAGAATTTCTGTCTTTTTGTCTCAACATATAGGGAATTTCTGACTTTTTGCCCCACATTTAGGGAAATTTCTGCAATTTTGCTCCAAAATACGGGGAATTTCTGCCTTTTTGTCCGAAAATAAGAAGAATCCATACCTTTTTTCCATAAAAAAGGGAAATTTCTTCATTTTTGCTCCAAAATAAGGGGAATTTCTGCATTTTTGCCTCTAAATAAGTGGAATTTCTGTCTTTCCCCCCCCACAAAAAAAGAATTTCTGTCTTTTTTGCCCCAAAATAAGGAAAATATCTGACTTATTACCCTGAAATAAGTGAAATTTCTGCAATTTTGCCCCCAAATAAGGGGAATTTCAGCCTTTTTACCTCAAAATAAGGGAAATTTCTGCATTTTTGCCCCAAAATATGGGAAATCTCTGCCTTTTTGCCCCTAAATAAGAAAAATTTCTACAATTTTGTACCAAAATAAAGAAATTTCAGCCTTTTTGCCTCAATAAAAAAAATTCTGCTTTTTTTTCTGAAATAAGTGAAATTTCTGCAATTTTGCCCCAAAATAAGTGAAATTTCTGAGTTTTGCCCCAAAATAACGAGAATTTCTGTCTTTTTGCTCCAACATATAGGGAATTTCTGTCTTTTTGCCCCACATTTATAGGAATTTCTGCAATTTTGCTACAAAATACGGGGAATTTCTGCCTTTTTTGTCAGAAAATAAGAAGAATGCATACTTTTTTGCCATAAAAAGAAGAAATTTCTTCATTTTTGCTCCAAAATAAAAGGAATTTCTGCATTTTTGCCTCTAAATAAGTGGAATTTCTGTCTTTTTCCCCCCCAAAAAAGGGAATTTCTGTTTTTTTTGCCCCAAAATAAGGAAAATTTCTGACTTATTACCCTGAAATAAGGGAAATTTCTGCCTTTTTGCTGCCAAATAATGGGAAATTCAGACTTTTTACCTCAAAATAAGGGGAATTTCTGCATTTTTGCCCCAAAATATGGAAAATTTCTGCCTTTTTGCCCCAAAATAAGAAAATTTCTGCTTTTTTCCCTGAAATAAGTGAAATTTCTGCAATTTTGCCCCAAAATAAGTGAAATTTTTGCAATTTTGCCCCAAAATAAGAAAATTTCTGCTTTTTTTTCCTGAAATAAGTGAAATTTCGGCAATTTTGCCCCCAAATAAGTGAAATTTCTGCAATTTTGCCCTAAAATAAGGAAAATTTTTGGAAGTTTGCCCCAAAATAAGTGGAATTTCTGAGTTTGCTGCAAAATAAGGAGAATTTCTGTCTTTTTGCCCCAACATATCGGGAATTTCTGCCCTTTTGCCCAACAATTAGGGGAATTTGTGCAATTTGCTCCAAAATATGGGGAATTTCTTCATTTTTGCCCGAAAATAAGAAGAATGCATAGCTTTTTGCCATAAAAAAGGGAAATTTCTTCATTTTTGCTCCAAAATAAGGGGAATTTCTCCTTTTTTGCATCTAAATAAGTGGAATATCTGTCTTTTTTTCCCCAAAACAAAAGGAATTTCTTTCTTTTTTGCCCCAAAATAAGGAAAATTTCTGACTTATTATCCTGAAATAAGTGAAATTTCTGCATTTTTGCCCCAAAATATGGGAAATTTCTTCCTTTTTGCCCCAAAATAAGAAAAAAATTCTGCAATTTTGTACCAAAATAAAAGAAATTTCTGACTTTTGGCCCTCAAATAAGAAAATTTCTGCTTTTTTTTCTGAAATAAGTGAAATTTCTGCAATTTTGCCCCAAAATACGTTAAATTTCTGAGTTTTGCCTTAAAATAAAAAGAATTTCTGTCTTTTTGCCCCAACTTATAGGGAATTTCTGCCTTTTTTCCCCACAATTAGGTTAATTTCTGCAATTTTGCTCCACAATACGAGGAATTTCTCCCTTTTTGCCTGAAAATAAGAAGAATGTGAACCATTTTTCCATAAAAAAGAGAAATTTCTTCATTTTTGCTACAAAATAAGGGGAATTTCTGCTTTTTTGCCTCTAAATAAGTGGAATTTCTGTCCTTTTCCCTCAAAAGTAAGGGAATTTCTGTCTTTTTTGCCCCAAAATAAGAAAAATTTCCGACTTATTACCCTGAAATAAGTGAAATTTCTGCAATTTTGCCCCAAAATAATGGAAGTATTTGCCTTTTTGCCCCCAAATAAAAGGAATTTCAGGATTTTTACCTCAAAATAAGAGGAATTTCTGCATATTTGCCACAAAATATTAGAAATTTTTCCTTTTTGCTCCATAATAAGAAAAATTTCTGCCTTTTTTCCCTGAAATAAGTGAAATTTCTGCAATTTTGCACCAAAATAAGTGAAATTTCTGCAATTTTGCACCAAAATAAGGGAAATTTCTGGAATTTTGCCCGAAAATAAGTGGAATTTCTGAGTTTTGCCCCACAATATGGAGAATTTCTGTCTTTTTGCCCTAACATATAGAGAATTTCTGCCTTTTTGCCCCACAATTAGGGGAATTTCTGCAGTTTTGCTCTAAAATACGGGGAATTTCTTCCTTTTTGCCAGAAAATAAGAAGAATGCATACCTTTTTGCCATAAAAAAGGGAAATTTTTGCAATTTTTCTCCAAAATAAGGGGAATTTCTGCTTTTTTGCCTCTAAATATGTGGAATTACTGTCTTTTTCCCCCAAAACAAAGGGAATTTCTGTCTTTTTGCTCCAAAATAAGTAAAATTTCTGAGTTATTACCCTGAAATAAGTGAAATTTCTGCAATTTTGCCCCAAAATAAGGGAAATTTCTGCCTTTTTGCTCCCAAATAAGGGAAATTTCAGACTTTTTACCTCAAAATAAGGGGAATTTCTGCATTTTTGCCACAGAATATTAGGAATTTCTGTTCTTTTGCCCAAAAATAAGGAAAATTTTTGACTTTTTCCCTGAAATAAGTGAAATTTCTGCAATTTTGCCCCAAAATAAGTGAAATTTCTGCAATTTCGCCCCAAAATAAGGGAAATTTCTAAAATTTTGCCCCAAATTAAAAGAAATTTCCACCTTTTTGACCCCAAATAAGGGGAATTTCAGCTTTTTTACCTTAAAATATGGGGAATTTCTGAATTTTTGCCCCAAAATATGGGAAATTTCTGCCTTTTGCCCAAATTAAGAAAGATTTCTGCAATTTTGTAACAAAATAAAAGAAATTTCTGCCTTTTTGCCCCAAAATAAGAAAATTTCTGCTTTTTTTCTGAAATAAATGAAATTTCTGCAATTTTGCCTCAAAATAAGTGGAATTTCTGTCTTTGTCCGAAAATAAGAAGAATGCATACCTTTTTTCCATGAAAAAGAGAAATTTCTCCATTTTTGCTCCAAAATAAGGGGAATTTCTGCTTTTTTGCCTCTAAATAAGTGGAATTTCTGTCTTTTTCCCCCAAAACAAGGGGAATTTCTGCATTTTTGCCTCTAATAAGTGGAATTTCTGTCTTTTTCCCCCAAAACAAAGGGAATTAGTGTCTTTTTTGCCCCAAAATAAGGAAAATTTCTGACTTATTACCCTGAAATAAGTGAAATTTCTGCAATTTTGCCTCAAAATAAGGGAAATTTTTGCCTTTTTGCACCCAAATAAGGGGAATTTCAGCCTTTTTACCTCAAAATAAGGGGAATTTCTGCATTTTTGCCACAAAATATTAGGATTTTCTTCCTTTTTGCCCCAAAATAAGAAAAATTTCTGCAATTTTGTAGCAAAATAAAAGAAATTTCTGCCTTTTTTTTCCAAATAAGAAAATTTCTGCTTTTTTTTTCTGAAATACGTGAAATTTCTGCAATTTTGCCCCAAATTAAGTGAAATTTCTGCAATTTTGCCTCAAAATAAGTGAAATTTCTGCAATTTTGCCCCAAAATAAGGGAAATATCTGGAATTTTGCCCCAAAATAAGTGGAATTTCTGAGTTTTTCCTCAAAATAAGGAGAATTTCTGTCTTTATGCCCCAACATATAGGTAATTTCTTCCTTTTTGCCCCACAATTAGGGGAATTTTTGCATTTTTGCTCCAAAATACGAGGAATTTCTGCCTTTTTGCCTGAAAATAAGAAGAATGCATACCTTTTGTCATAAAAAAAGGAAATTTCTTCTTTTCTGCTCCAAAATAAAGAGAATTTCTGCTTTTTTGCCTCTAAATAAGTGGAATTTCTGTCTTTTTCCCCCAAAACAAAGGGAATTTCTGTCTTTTTTGCCCCAAAATAAAGAAAATTTCTGACTTATTACCCTGAAATAAGTGAAATTTTTGCAATTTTGCTCCAAAATAAGAGAAATTTCAGCCTTTTTTCCCCCAAATAAGGGGAATTTCAGCATTTTTACCTCAAAATAAGGAAAATTTCTGCATTTTTTCCCCATTATATGGGAAATTTCTGCCTTTTTGCCCCAAAATAAGAAAATTTCTGCTTTTTTCCCTGAAATAAGTCAAATTTCTGAAATTTTGCCCAAAATAAGTGAAATTTCTGAGTTTTGCGCCAAAATGAGGAGAATTTCTGTCTTTTTGCCCCATATATAGGGAATTTCTTCCTTTTTGCCCCACAATTAGGGGAATTTCTGCAATTTTGCTCCAAAATACAAGGAATTTCTGCCATTTTGCCCGAAAATAAGAAGAATGAATAACTTTTTGCCATAAAAAAGAGAAATTTTTGCAATTTTGCTCCAAAATAAGGGGAATTTCTTCTTTTTTGCCTCTAAATATGTGGAATTTCTGTCTTTTTCCCCCAAAACAAAGGGAATTTCTGTCTTTTTTGCCCCAAAATAAAGATAATTTCTGACTTATTACCCTGAAATAAGTGAAATTTCTGCAATTTTGCCCAAAAATAATGGAAATTTCTGCCTTTTTGCAACCAAATAAGGGAATTTCAGCCTTTTTACCTCAAAATAATGGGAATTTCTGCATTTTTGCCCCAAAATATGGATAATTTCTTCTTTTTTGTTCAAAATAAGAAAAATTTCTGCAATTTTGTACCAAAATTAAAGAAATTTCTTACTTTTTGCCACAAAATAAGAAAATTTCTGCTTTTTTTCCCTGAAATAATTGAAATTTCTGCAATTTTGCCCCAAAATAAGTGTAATTTCTGCCTTTTTGCCCCCAAATAAGGGGAATTTCAGCCCTTTTACCTCAAAATAAGGGGAATTTCTGCATTTTTGCCCCAAAATATGGGAAATTTCTGCTTTTTTGCCCCAAATTAAGAAAATTTCTGTTTTTTTCCCTGAAATAAGTGTAATTTCTGCAATTTTGCCCCAAAATAAGGGAAATTTTTGGAATTTTACCCCAAAATATGTGGAATTTCTGAGTTTTGCCTCAAATAAGGAGAATTTCTGTTCTTTTGCCCCAATATAAAGGGAATTTCTGGCTTTTTGCCCCAAAATGGGTGAAATTATTGCCTTTTTGCCCCCAAATAAGGGGAATTTCAGCCTTTTTACCCCAAATTAAGAAAATTTCTGCTTTTTTTCCCTGAAATAAGTGAAATTTCTGCAATTTTGCCCCAAAATAAGCGAAATTTGTGCAATTTGCCCCAAAATAGAAACATTTCTGCTTTTTTCCATGAAATAAGTGAAATTTCTTCAATTTTTTTCTCCAAAATAAGTGAAATTTCTGCAGTTTTGCCCCAAAATATGGGAAATTTTTGGAATTTTGCCCCAAAATATGTGGAATTTCTGAGTTTTGCCTCAAAATAAGGAGAATTTCTGTCTTTTTGCCCCAACATATAGGGAATTTCTGCCTTTTTTCCCCACAATTAGCAGAATTTCTGCAATTTTGATCCAAAAAAAGGGGAATTTCTGCCTTTTTTGTCCGAAAATAAGAAGAATGCATACCTTTTTGCCATAAAAAAAGGAAATTTCTTCATTTTTGCTCCAAAATAAGGGAAATTTCTGCTTTTTTGCCTTTAAATAAGTGGAATTTCTGTCTTTCTCCCTCAAAACAAAGGGAATTTCTGTTTTTTTTGCCCCATAATAAAGAAAATTTCTGACTTATTACCCTGAAATAAGTGAAATTTCTGCTATTTTGCCCCAAAATAAAGGAAATTTCTGGCTTTTTACCCCCAAATAAGGAGAAATTCGGCTTTTTTACCTCAAAATAAGGTGAATTTCTGCATTTTTGCCCCAAAATAAGGATAATTTCTGCCTTTTTGCCCAAAATAAGAAAAATTTCTGCAATTTTGTACCAAAATAAAAGAAATTTCTTAGTTTCTGCCACAAAATAAGAAAATTTCTGCTTTTTTTCTCTGAAATAAGTGAAATTTCTGCAATTTTGCCCCAAAATAAGTGAAATTTCTGCAATTTTGCCCCAAAATAAGGGAAATTTCTGGAATTTTGCCCCAAAGTAAGTGGAATTTCTGAGTTTGGCCCCAAAATAAGGAGGCTTTCTGTCTTTTTGCCCCAACATATAGGAAATTTCTGCCTTTTTGCTTCACAATTAGGGGAATTTCTGCAATTTTGCTCCAAAATAAGGGGATTTTCTGCATTTTGCCTTTAAATAAGTGGAATTTCTATCTATTTCCCCCCAAACAAAGGGAATTTCTGTCTTTTTTGCCCCAAAATAAGAAAAATTTCTGACTTATTACACTGAAATAAGTGAAATTTCTGCAATTTTGCCCCAAAATAAGGGAAATTTCTGCCCTTTTGTCCCCAAATAAGGGGAATTTCAGCCTTTTTTCCTCAAAATAAGTGGAATTTCTGCATTTTTGCCACAAAATATTAGCAATTTCTGCCTTTTTGCCCCAAAATAAGAAAAAATTCTGCAATTTTGTAGCAAAATAAAAGAAATTTCTGCCTTTTTGCTTCCAAAAAAGAAAATTTCTCCTTTTTTTTTCTGAAATAAGTGAAATTTCTGCAATTTTGCCCCAAAATAAGGGAAATTTCTGGAATTTTGCTCCAAAATCAGTGGAATTTCTGAGTTTTGCCCAAAAATAAGGAGGATTTCTGCCCTTTTGCCCTAACATATAGGGAATTTCTGCCTTTTTGCCCCACAATTAGGGGATTTTCTGCAATTTTGCTCCAAAATACGGGAAATTTCTGCTTTTTTTGCCCGAAAATAAGAAAAATGCATACCTTTTTGAAATAAAAAAGAAAATTTCCTCATTTTTCTCCAAAATAATGTGAATTTCAGATTTTTGCCTCTAAATAGGTGGAATTTCTGTCTTTTTCTTCCAAAACAAAGGGAATTTCTGTCTTTCTTGCCCCAAAATAAGGAAAATTTCTGACTAATTACCCTGAAATATGTGAAATTTCTGCAATTTTGCCATAAAATAACAGAAATTTCTGACTTTTTGTCCCAAAATAAGGGGAATTTCAGCCTTTTTACCTCAAAATAAAGGGAATTTCTGCATTTTTGCCCCAAAATTTGGAAATTTCTGCCTTTTTGCCCCAAAATAAGAAAATTTCTGCTTTTTTTCTGAAATAAATGAAATTTCTGCAATTTTGTCCTAAAATAAGTTAAATTTCTGAGTTTTGCCCCAAAATAAGGAGAATTTCTGTCTTTTTGCCCCAACATATAGGGAATTTCTTCCTTTTTTCCCCACAATTAGCAGAATTTTTGCAATTTTGATCCAAAAAAAGGGGAATTTCTGCCTTTTTTGTCCGAAAATTAGAAGGATGCATACCTTTTTGCCATAAAAAAAGGAAATTTCTTCATTTTTGCTACCAAAATATGGGGAATTTCTGCTTGTTTGCCTCTAAATAAGTGAAATTTCTGTATTTCTCCCAATAAACAAAGGGAATTTCTGTCTTTTTTGCCCCAAAATAAAGAAAATTTCTGACTTATTACCCTGAAATAGGTGAAATTTCTGCAATTTTGCCCCAAAATAAGGGAAATTTCTGCCTTTTTGCCCCCAAATAAGGGGAATTTCAGCCTTTTTACCTCAAAATAAGGGGAATTTCTGCATTTTTGCCCCAAAATATGGAAAATTTCTGCCTTTTGCCCAAAATAAAAATTTCTGCAATTTTGTACCAAAATAGAAGAAATTTCTTTTTTTTGCCACAAAATAAGAAAATTTCTGCTTTTTTCCCTGAAATAAGTTAAATATCTGCAATTTTGCCCCAAAATAAGTGAAATTTCTGCTTTTTTGCCCCCAAGTAAGGGGAATTTCAGCCTTTTTACCTCAAAATAAGGGGAATTTCTGCATTTTTGCCCCAAAATATGGGATATTTCTGACTTTTTGCGCCAAATTAAAAAAATTTCTGCTTTTTTTCCCTGAAATAAATGAAATTTCTGCAATTTTGCCCCAAAATAAGTGAAATTTCTGCAATTTTGCCCCAAAATAAAAAAAATTTTTGCTTTTTATCCCTGAAATAAGTGAAATTTCTTCAATTTTGCAAAAAATAAGTGAAATTTCTTCAATTTTGCCCCAAAATAAGGGAAATTTTTGGAATTTTGCCCCAAAATATGTGGAATGTCTGACTTTTGCCTCAAAATAAGGAGAATTTCTGTCTTTTTGCCCCAACATATAGGGAATTTCTGGCTTTTTGCCCCACAATAAGGCGAATTTCTGCAATTTTGCTCCAAAATACGGGAAATTTCTGCTTTTTTGCCCGAAAACAAGAAGAATGCATACCTTTTTGCCATAAAAAAGGGAAATTTATTCATTTTTGCTCCAAAATAAGGGAAATTTCTGCTTTTTTGCCTCTAAATAAGTGGAATTTCTGTCTTTTTTCCCCAAAACAAAGGGAATTTCAGTCTTTTTTGCCCCAAAATAAGGAAAATTTCTGACTTATTACCCTGACATATGTGAAATATCCGCAATTTGCCCCAAAATAAGAGAAATTTCTGCCTTTTTGACCCAAATAAGGGGAATTTCAGCCTTTTTACCTCAAAATGAGGGCAATTTCTGAATTATTGCCCCAAAATATGGGAAATTTCTGCTTTTTTGCCCAAAAATAAGAATAAATTCTGCAATTGTGTAACATAATAAAAGAAATTTCTGCCTTTTTGCCCCAAAATAAGAAAATTTCTGCATTTTTTTCCTGAAATAAATAAAATTTCTGTAATTTTGTACCAAAATAAGGGAAATTTCTGCCTTTTTGGCCCTAAATAAGGGGAATTTCAGTCTTTTTACCTCAAAATAAGGGGAATTTCTGCATTTTTGCCCCAAAATATGGAAAATTTCTGCCTTTTTGCACAAAATAAGAAAAATTTCTGCAATTTTGTACAAAAATAAAAGAAATTTCTTCCTTTTTGCCACAAAATAAGAAAATTTCTGCTTTTCTTCCCTGAAATAAGTGAAATTTCTCCAATTTTGCCTCAAAATATGTGAAATTTCTGCAATTTTGCCCCAAAATAAGGGAAATTTCTGGAATTTTGCCCCAAAATAAGTGGAATTTCTGAGTTTTGCCCCAAAATAAGGAGGATTTCTGTCTTTTTGCCCCAACATATAGGAAATTTCTGCCTTTTTGCTTCACAATTAGGGGAATTTCTGCAATTTTGCTCCAAAATACGGGGAATTTCTGCCATTTTGACCAAAAAAAAGAAGAATGCATACCTCTTTGCCATAAAAAAAAAATTTCTGCAATTTTGCTCCAAAATAAGGGGAATTTCTGCATTTTGCCTCTAAATAAGTGGAATTTCTATCTTTTTCCCCCAGAACAAAGGAAATTTCTGTCTTTTTTGCCCCAAAATAAAGAAAATTTCTGACTTATTACCCTGAAATAAGTGAAATTTCTGCAATTTTGCCCCAAAATAAGGGAAATTTCTGCCTTTTTGCGCCCAAATAAGGGGAATTTCAGCCTTTTTACCTCAAAATAAGTGGAATTTCTGCATTTTTGCCACAAAATATTAGGAATTTCTGCATTTTTGTTCCAAAATAAGGAAATTTTCTGTTTTTTTCCCTGCCATAAGTGAAATTTCTGCAATTTTGCCCCAAAATAAGGGAAATCTCTGGAATTTTGCCCCAAAATAATTGTAATTTCTGAGTTTTGCCCCCAAATAAGGAGAATTTCTGTCTTTTTGCCCCAACATATAGGGAATTTCTGCCTTTTTGCCCCGCAATTAAAGGAATTTCTTCAATTTTGCTCCAAAATACGGGGAATTTCTGCCTTTTTGCCCGAAAATAAGAAGAATCCATAACTTTTTGCCATAAAAAATGGAAATTTCTTCATTTTTGCTCCAAAATAAGGGGAATTCTGCTTTTTTGCCTCTAAATAAGTGGAATTTCTGTCTTTTTCCCCCAAAACAAAGGTAATTTCTGTCTTTTTTGCCCCAAAATAAGGAAAATTTCTGACTTATTACCCTGAAGTAAGTGAAATTTCTGCAATTTTGAACCAAAATAGGGGAATTTCTGCTTTTTTGCCTCTAAATAAGTGGAATTTATGTATTTTTCCCCCAAAACAAAGGGAATTTCTGTCTTTTTTGCCCAAAATAAGGAAAATTTCTGACTTATTACCCTGAAATAAATGAACTTTCTTCAATTTTGCCCCAAAATAAGGGAAATTTCTGCTTTCTTGCCCCCAAATAAGGGGAATTTCAGCATTTTTACCTCAAAATAACGGGAACTTCTGCATTTTTGCCACAAAATATTAGGAATTTCTGCCTTTTTGCCCCAAAATAAGGAAAATTTCTGCCTTTTTTCACTGAAATAAGTGAAATTTCTGCAATTTTGCCCCAAAATAAGTAAATTTTCTGCAATTTTGCCCCAAAATAAGCAAAATTTCTGACTGATTATCCTGAAATAAGTGAAATTTTTACAATTTTGCCCCAAATTAAGGAAATTTCTGCCTTTTTGCCCCCAATTAAGGGGAATTTCAGCCTTTTTATTCAAAATAAGGGGAATTTCTGCATTTTTGCCCCAAAATATGGAAAATTTCTGCCTTTTTGCCCAAAATAAGAAAAATTTCTGCAATTTTGTACCAAAATATGAGAAATTTCTACCTTTTTGCCCCAAAATAAGATAATTTCTGCTTTTTTTCCTTGAAATAATTGAAATTTCTTCAATTTTGCCCCAAAATAAGTGAAATTTCTGCAATTTTGCCCCAAATAAGGGAAATTTCTGGAATTTTGCCCCAAAATAAGTGGAATTTCTGAGTTTTGCCCCAAAATAAGGAGAATTTCTGTCTTTTTGCCCCAACATATAGGGAATTTCTGCCTTTTTGCCCCACAGTTAGGTTAATTTCTGCAATTTTGCTCTAAAATACAAGGAATTTCTGCATTTTTGCCCGAAAATAAGAAGAATGCATACCTTTTTGCCATAAAAAAGGGAAATTTCTGTAATTTTGCTCCAAAATAAGGGGAATTTCTGCTTTTTTGCCTCTAAATATGTGGAATTTCTGTCTTTTTCCGCCAAAACAAAGGGAATTTCTGTCTTTTTTGCACCAAATTAAAAAAAATTTCTGACTTATTACCCTGAAATAAGTGAAATTTCTGCAATTTTGCCCCAAAATAAGGGAAATTTCTGACTTTTTGCTCCCAAATAAGAGGAATTTCACCCTTTTACCTCAAAATAAGGAGAAGTTCTGCATTTTTTCCACAAAATATTAGGAATTTCTGCTTTTTTGCCTCAAAATAAGGAAAATTTCTGCCTTTTTTTCCTGAAATAAGTGAAATTTCTGCAATTTTGCCCCAAAATAAGGGAAATTTCTGCAATTTTGTCCCAAAATAAGGGAAATTTCTGCAATTTTGTAACAAAATAAAAGAAATTTGTCCCTTTTTGCTTCCCAATAAGAAAATTTCTGATTTTTTTTTCTGAAATAAGTGAAATTTCTGAAATTTTGCCCCCAAATAAGTGAAATTTCTCCAATTTTGCCCCAAAATATGTGAAATTTCTGGAATTTTGCCCGGAAATATGTGGAATTTCTGAGTTTTGACCCAAAATAAGGAGAATTTCTGTCTTTTTGCCCCAACATATAAGGAATTTCTGCCTGTTTGCCCCACAATTAGGGGAATTTCTGCAATTTTGCTCCAAAATACGGGGAATTTCTGCCTTTTTGCCCGAAAATAAGAAGAATCCATACCTTTTTGCCATAAAAAAGGAAAATTTCTTCATTTTTGCTCCAAAAGAAGGGGAATTTCTACTTTTATGCCTCTAAATATGTGGAATTTCTGTCTTTGTCCCCCAATACAAAGGGAATTTCTGTTTTTTTGCCCCAAAATAAGGAAAATTTCTGACTTATTGCCCTGAAATAAGTCAAATTTCTGCAATTTTTCCCCAAAATAAGGGAAATTTCTGCCTTTTTGCTCCCAAATAAGGGGAATTTCAGCTTTTTACCTCAAAATAAGGGGAATTTCTGCATTTTTGCCACAAAATATTAGGAATTTCTGCATTTTTGCCTCTAAATAAGTGGAATTTCTGTCTTTTTCCCCCAAAACAAAGGGAATTTCTGTTTTCTGGCCCCAAAAAAGGAAAATTTCTGACTTATTACCCTGACATAAGTGAAATTTCTGCAATTTTGTTCCAAAATAAGAGAAATTTCTGCCTTTTTGCCCCCAAATAAGGGGAATTTCAGCATTTAAACTCAAAATAAAAAAAATTTCTGCATTTTTGCCCCAAAATATGGGAAATTTCTGCTTTTTGCCCCAAAATAAGAAAAAATTCTGCAATTTTGTAACAAAATAAAAGAAATTTCTGCCTTTTGGCTCCAAAATAAGAAAATTTCTCCTTTTTTTATGAAATAAGTGAAATTTCTGCAATTTTGCTCAAAAATAAGTTAAATTTCTGAATTTTGCCCTAAAATAAGGAGAATTTTTGTCTTTTTGCCCCAAAATATAGGGAATTTCTGCCTTTTTGCCCCACTTTAGGGGTATTTCTGCAATTTTGCTATAAAAATACGGAGAATTTCTGCCATTTTTGTCAGAAAATAATAAGAATGCATACCTTTTTACCATAAAAAAGAGAAATTTCTTCATTTTTGCTCCAAAATGAGGGGAATTTCTGCTTTTATACCTCTAAATACGTGGAATTTCTGTCTTTTTCCCGCAAAACAAAAGGAAATTCTGTAATTTTTGCCCCAAAATAAGGAAAATTTCTGACTTATTACCCTGAGATAAGTGAAATTTCTGCAATTTTGCCCCAAAATAAGGGAAATTTCTGCCTTTTTACCCCCAAATAAGGGGAATTTCAGCCTTTTTACCTCAAAATGAAGGGGAATTTCTGCATGTTTGCCCCAAAATATGGGAAATTTCTGCCTTTTTGCCCAAAATAAAAAAAATTTCTGCAATTTTGTACCAAAATATGGGAAATTTCTGCCTTTTTCACCAAAATAAGAAAATTTCTGCTTTTTTTCCCTGAAATAAGTGAAATTTCTCTAATTTTGCCACAAAATAAGTGAAATTTCTGCAATTTTGCCCCAAAATAAGGGAAATTTCTGGAATTTTGCCCCAAAATGAGTGGAAGTTCTGAGTTTTGCCCCCAAATAAGGAGAATTTCTGGCTTTTTGCCCCAACATATAGGGAATTTCTGCCTTTTTGCCCCACAATTAGGGGAATTTCTTCAATTTTGCTCCAAAATACGGGGAATTTCTGCCTTTTTGCCCATAAATAAGAAGAATGCATAACTTTTTGCCATAAAAAATGGAAATTTCTTCATTTTTGCTCCAAAATAAGGGGAATTCTGCTTTTTTGCCTCTAAATAAGTGGAATTTCTGTCTTTTTCCCCCAAAACAATGGTAATTTCTGTCTTTTTTGCCCCAAAATAAGGAAAATTTCTGACTTATTACCCTGAAGTAAGTGAAATTTCTGCAATTTTGAACCAAAATAGGAGAATTTCTGCTTTTTTGCCTCTAAATAAGTGGAATTTATGTATTTTTCCCCCAAAA
This sequence comes from Micromys minutus, assembly GCF_963924665.1. Lineage (NCBI taxonomy): Eukaryota > Metazoa > Chordata > Mammalia > Rodentia > Muridae > Micromys > Micromys minutus. The sequence goes on from NW_027667576.1 coordinate 92,374, forward strand.
CAAAGGGAATTTCTGTCTTTTTTGCCCAAAATAAGGAAAATTTCTGACTTATTACCCTGAAATAAATGAACTTTCTTCAATTTTGCCCCAAAATAAGTAAATTTTCTGCAATTTTGCCCCAAAATAAGCAAAATTTCTGACTGATTATCCTGAAATAAGTGAAATTTTTACAATTTTGACCCAAATTAAGGAAATTTCTGCCTTTTTGCCCCCAATTTAGGGGAATTTCAGCCTTTTTACTCAAAATAAGGGGAATTTCTGCATTTTTGCCCCAAAATATGGAAAATTTCTGCCTTTTTGCTCCAAAATAAGAAAAATTTCTGCAATTTTGTACCAAAATAAAAGAAATTTCTGCCTTTTTGCCCCAAAATAAGAAAATTTCTGCTTTTTTTTTGAAATAAGTGAAATTTCTGCAATTTTGCACCAAAATAAGTGTAATTTCTGCAATTTTGCCCCAATATAAGTGAAATTTCTGGAATTTTGCTCCGAAATAAGTGGAATTTCTGAGTTTTGCCCCAAAATAAGGAGAATTTCTGTCTTTTTGCCCTAACATTTAGGGAATTTCTGCCTTTTTGCCCCACAATTAGGGGAATTTCTGAAATTTTGCCCCAAAATAAGGAAAATTTCTGCATTTTTACCCCCAAATAAGGGGAATTTCAGCCTTTTTACCTCAAAATGAAGCGGAATTTCTGCATGTTTGCCCCATAATATGGGAAATTTCTGCCTATTTGCCCCAAAATAAGAAATTTTCTGCTTTTTTTTCTCTGAAATAAGTGAAATTTCTCTAATTTTGCCACAAAATAAGTGAAATTTCTGCAATTTTGCCCCAAAATAAGGGAAATTTCTGGAATTTTGCCCCAAAATGAGTGGAATTTCTGAGTTTCCCCAAAATAAGGAGAATTTCTGTCTTTTCGCCCCAACATATAGGGAATTTCTGCATTTTTGCCCCACAATTAGATTAATTTTTGCAATTTTGCTCCAAAATACGGGGAATTTCTGCCTTTTTGCCCGAAAATAAGAAGAATGCATACCTTTTTCCGTAAAAAAGGGAAATTTCTGTAATTTTACTCCAAAATAAAGGGAATTTCTGCTTTTTTGCCTCTAAATATGTGGAATTTCCGTCTTTTTCCCCCAAAACAAGGGGAATTTCTGTCTTTTTTCACCAAAATAAGGAAATTTTCTGACTTATTACCCTGAAATAACTGAAATTTCTGCAATTTTGCCCCAAAATAAGGGAAATTTCTGCCTTTTGCCCCCAAATAAGAGAAATTTCATCCTTTAACCTCAAAATAAGGGGAATTTCTGCATTTTTGCCACAAAATATTAGGAATTTCTGACTTTTGCCCCAAAATAATGAAATTTTCTGCCTTTTTTCCCTGCCATAAGTGAAATTTCTGCAATTTTGCCCCAAAATAAGGGAAATCTCTGTAATTTTGCCCCAAAATAAGTGGAATTTCTGAGTTTTGCCCCCAAATAAGGAGCATTTCTGTCTTTTTGCCCCAACATATAGGGAATTTCTGCCTTTTTGCCACACAATTAGGGGAATTTCTTCAATTTTGCTCCAAAATACGGGGAATTTCTGCCTTTTTGCCCGAAAATAAGAAGAATGCATAACTTTTTGCATTAAAAAGGGAAATTTCTTCGTTTTTGCTCCAAAATAAGGGGAATTCTCCTTTTTTGCCTCTAAATAAGTGGAATTTCTGTCTTTTTCCCCCAAAACAAAGGTAATTTCTGTCTTTTTTGCCCCAAAATAAAGAAAATTTCTGACTTATTACCCTGAAGTAAGTGAAATTTCTGCAATTTTGAACCAAAATAAAGGGAATTTCTGCTTTTTTGCCTCTAAATAAGTGGAATTTATGTATTTTTCCCCCAAAACAAAGGGAATTTCTGTATTTTTGCCCAAAATAAGGAAAATTTCTGACTGATTACCCTGAAATAAGTGTAATTTCTGCAATTTTGCCCCAAAATAAGGAAATTTCTGCCTTTTTGCCCCCAATTAAGGGGAATTTCAGCCTTTTTACTCAAAATAAGGGGAATTTCTGCATTTTTGCCCCAAAATAAGAAAATTTCTGCTTTTTTTTGAAATAAGTGTAATTTCTGCAATTTTGCCCCAATATAAGTGAAATTTCTGGAATTTTGCTCCGAAATAAGTGGAATTTCTGAGTTTTGCCCCAAAATAAGGAGAATTTCTGTCTCTTTGCCCCAACATTTAGGGAATTTCTGCCTTTTTACCCCACAATTAGGGGAATTTCTGCAATTTTGCTTCAAAATATGGGAAATTTTTGCCTTTTGGTCCGAAAATAAGAAGAATGCATAGCTTTTTGCCATAAAAAAGGGAAATTTCTTAATTTTTCTCCAAAATAAAGGGAATTTCTGCTTTTTTGCATCTAAATAAGTGGAATTTCTGTCTTTTCCCCCCAAAACAAAGGGAATTTCTGTCTTTTTTGCCCCAAAATAAGGAAAATTTCTGACTTATTACACTGAAATAAGTGAAATTTCTGCATTTTTTCCCCAAAATAAGGGAAATTTCTGCCTTTTTGCTTCCAAATAAGGGGAATTTCAGATTTTACCTCAAAATAAGGGGAATTTCTGCATTTTTGCCACAAAATATTAGGAATTTCTGCATTCTTGCCTCTAAATAAGTGGAATTTCTGTCTTTTTCCCCCAAAACAAAGGGAATTTCTGTTTTTTGGCCCCAAAATAAGGAAAATTTCTGACTTATTACCCTGACATAAGTGAAATTTCTGCAATTTTGCCCCAAAATAAGGGAAATTTCTGCCTTTTTGATCCCAAATAAGAGGAATTTCACCCTTTTACCTCAAAATAAGGGGAATTTCTGCATTTTTGCCACAAAATATTAGGAATTTCTGACTTTTTGCCCCAAAATAAGGAAAATTTCTGCCTTTTTTCCCTGTCATAAGTGAAATTTCTGCAATTTTGCCTCCAAATAAGGGAAATCTCTGGAATTTCGCCCCAAAATAAGTGGAATTTCTGAGTTTTGCCCCCAAATAAGGAGAATTTCTGTCTTTTTGCCCCAACATATAGGGAATTTCTGCCTTTTTGCCCCACAATAAAAAAGGGAAATTTTTGCAATTTTTCTCCAAAATAAGGGGAATTTCTGCTTTTTTGCCTCTAAATAAGAGGAATTTATGTATTTTTCCCCCAAAACAAAGGGAATTTCTGTCTTTTTTGCCCAAAATAAGGAAAATTTCTGACTTATTACCCTGAAATAAGTGAACTTTCTGCAATTTTGCCCCAAAATAAAGGAAATTTCTGCTTTTTGCCCCCAAATAAGGGGAATTTCAGCATTTTTACCTCAAAATAAGGGGAATTTCTGCATTTTTGCCACAAAATATTAGGAATTTCTGCATTTTTGCTCCAAAATAAGGAAAATTTCTGCTTTTTTTCACTGAAAAAAGTGAAATTTCTGCAATTTTGCCCCAAAATAAGTGAATTTTCTGCAATTTTGCCCCAAAATAAGGAAAATTTCTGACTGATTACCCTGAAATAAGTGTAATTTCTGCAATTTTGCCCCAAAATAAGGAAATTTCTGCCTTTTTGCCCCCAATTAAGGGGAATTTCAGCCTTTTTACTCAAAATAAGGGGAATTTCTGCATTTTTGCCCCAAAATATGGAAAATTTCTGCCTTTTTGCTTCAAAATAAGAAAAATTTCTGCAATTTTGTACCAAAATAAATGAAATTTCTTCCTTTTTGCCCCAAAATAAGAAAATTTCTGCTTTTTTTTTGAAATAAGTGTAATTTCTGCAATTTTGCCCCAATATAAGTGAAATTTCTGGAATTTTGCTCCGAAATAAGTGGAATTTCTGAGTTTTGCCCCAAAATAAGGAGAATTTCTGTCTTTTTGCCCCAACATTTAGGGAATTTCTGCCTTTTTGCCCCACAATTAGGGGAATTTCTGCAATTTTGCTCTAAAATATGGGGAATTTTTGCCTTTTTGCCCGAAAATAAGAAGAATGCATAGCTTTTTGCCATAAAAAAGGGAAATTTCTTAATTTTTCTCCAAAATAAAGGGAATTTCTGCTTTTTTGCATCTAAATAAGTGGAATTTCTGTCTTTTCCCCACAAAACAAAGGGAATTTCTGTCTGTTTTGCCCCAAAATAAGGAAAATTTCTGACTTATTACCCTGAAATAAGTGAAATTTCTGCATTTTTTCCCCAAAATAAGGGAAATTTCTGCCTTTTTGCTTCCAAATAAGGGGAATTTCAGATTTTACCTCAAAATAAGGGGAATTTCTGCATTTTTGCCACAAAATATTAGGAATTTCTGCCTTTTTGCCCCAAAATAAGGAAAATTTCTGCCTTTTTTCCCTGTCATAAGTGAAATTTCTGCAATTTTGCCCCCAAATAAGGGAAATCTCTGGAATTTCGCCCCAAAATAAGTGGAATTTCTGAGTTTTGCCCCCAAATAAGGAGAATTTCTGTCTTTTTGCCCCAACATATAGGGAATTTCTGCCTTTTTGCCCCACAATTAGGGGAATTTCTGCAATTTTGCTCCAAAATACGGGGAATTTCTGCATTTTTGCACGAAAATAAGAAGAATGCATAACTTTTTGGCATAAAAAAGGGAAATTTCTTCATTTTTGCTCCAAAATAAGGGGAATTCTGCTTTTTTGCCTCTAAATAAGTGGAATTTCTGTCTTTTTCCCCCAAAACAAAGGTAATTTCTGTCTTTTTTGCCCCAAAATAAGGAAAATTTCTGACTTATTACCCTGAAGTAAGTGAAATTTCTGCAATTTTGAACCAAAATAAGGGGAATTTCTGCTTTTTTGCTTCTAAATAAGAGGAATTTATGTATTTTTCCCCCAAAACAAAGGGAATTTCTGTCTTTTTTTCCCACAATAAGGAAAATTTCAGACTTATTACCCTGAAATAAGTGAACTTTCTGCAATTTTGCCCCAAAATAAGGGAAATTTCTGCTTTTTGCCCCCAAATAAGGGGAATTTCAGCATTTTTACCTCAAAATAAGGGGAATTTCTGCATTTTTGCCACAAAATATTAGGAATTTCTGCCTTTTTGCTCCAAAATAAGGAAAATTTCTGCTTTTTTTCACTGAAAAAAGTGAAATTTCTGCAATTTTGCCCCAAAATAAGTGAATTTTCTGCAATTTTGCCCCAAAATAAGGAAAATTTCTGACTGATTACCCTGAAATAAGTGTAATTTCTGCAATTTTGCCCCAAAATAAGGAAATTTCTGCCTTTTTGCCCCCAATTAAGGGGAATTTCAGCCTTTTTACTCAAAATAAGGGGAATTTCTGCATTTTTGCCCCAAAATATGGAAAATTTCTGCCTTTTTGCTCCATAATAAGAAAAATTTCTGCAATTTTGTACCAAAATAAATGAAATTTCTTCCTTTTTGCCCCAAAATAAGAAAATTTCTGCTTTTTTTTTGAAATAAGTGTAATTTCTGCAATTTTGCCCCAATATAAGTGAAATTTCTGGAATTTTGCTCCGAAATAAGTGGAATTTCTGAGTTTTGCCCCAAAATAAGGAGAATTTCTGTCTTTTTGCCCCAACATTTAGGGAATTTCTGCCTTTTTGCCCCACAATTAGGGGAATTTCTGCAATTTTGCTCCAAAACATGGGGAATTTTTGCCTTTTTGCCCGAAAATAAGAAGAATGCATAGCTTTTTGCCATAAAAAAGGGAAATTTCTTAATTTTTCTCCAAAATAAAGGGAATTTCTACTTTTTTGCATCCAAATAAGTGGAATTTCTGTCTTTTCCCCCCAAAACAAAGGGAATTTCTGTCTTTTTTGCCCCAAAATAAGGAAAATTTCTGACTTATTACCCTGAAATAAGTGAAATTTCTGCAATTTTTCCCCAAAATAAGGGAAATTTCTGCCTTTTTGCTTACAAATAAGGGGAATTTCAGATTTTACCTCAAAATTAGGGGAATTTCTGCATTTTTGCCACAAAATATTAGGAATTTCTGCATTTTTGCCTCTAAATAAGTGGAATTTCTGTCTTTTTCCCCCAAAACAAAGGGAATTTCTGTTTTTTGGCCCCAAAATAAGGAAAATTTCTGACTTATTACCCTGACATAAGTGAAATTTCTGCAATTTTGCCTCAAAATAAGGGAATTTTCTGCATGTTTGATCCCAAAGAAGAGGAATTTCACCCTTTTACCTCAAAATAAGGGGAATTTCTGCATTTTTGCCACAAAATATTAGGAATTTCTGCTCTTTGCCCCAAAATAAGGAAAATTTCTGCCTTTTTTCCCTGTCATAAGTGAAATTTCTGCAATTTTGCCCCCAAATAAGGGAAATCTCTGGAATTTCGCCCCAAAATAAGTGGAATTTCTGAGTATTGCCCCCAAATAAGGAGAATTTTTGTCTTTTTGCCCCAACATATAGGGAATTTCTGCCTTTTTGCCCCAGAATTAGGGGAATTTCTGCAATTTTGCTCCAAAATACGGGGAATTTCTGCATTTTTGCCCGAAAATAAGAAGAATGCATAACTTTTTGGCATAAAAAGGGAAATTTCTTCATTTTTGCTCCAAAATAAGGGGAATTCTGCTTTTTTGCCACTAAATAAGTGGAATTTCTGTCTTTTTCCCCCAAAACAAAGGTAATTTCTGTCGTTTTTGCCCCCAAATAAGGAAAATTTTTTACTTATTGCCCTGAAGTAAGTGAAATTTCTGCAATTTTGAACCAAAATAAGAGGAATTTCTGCTTTTTTGCCTCTAAATAAGTGCAATTTATGTATTTTTTCCCCAAAACAAAGGGAATTTCTGTCTTTTTTGTCCAAACTAAAGAAAATTTCTGACTTATTACCCTGAAATAAGTGAAATTTCTGCAATTTTGCCCCAAAATTAGGGAAATTTCTGCTTTTTTTGCCCCCAAATAAAGGGAATTTCAGGATTTTTACCTCAAAATAAAAGGAATTTCTGCATTTTAGCCACAAAATATTAGGAATTTCTGCCTTTTTGCCTCAAAATAAAAAAAATTCTGCCTTTTTTCACTGAAATAAGTGAAATTTCTGCAATTTTGCCCCAAAATAAGTGAAATTTCGGCAATTTTGCCACAAAATGAGGCAAATGTCTGGAATTTTGCCCCAAAATAAGTGGAATTTCTGAGTTTAGCCACCAAAATAAAGAGAATTTTTGTTTTTTTGCCCTAACATATAGGGATTTTCTGCCTTTTTGCCCCACAATTAGGGGAATTTCTGCAATTTTGCTCCAAAATACGGGGAATTTCTGCTTTTTAGCCAGAAAATAAGGGGAATGCATACCTTTTGCCACAAAAAAGAGAAATTTCTTTATTTTTGCTCCAAAATAAAAAGAAATTTCTCCTTTTTTGCCTCTAAAAAAGTGGAATATCTGTCTTTTTCCCCAAAAACAAAAGGAATTTCTGTCTTTTTGCCCCAAAATAAGGAAAATTTCTGACTGATTACCCTGAAATAAGTGAAATTTTTGCTATTTTGCCCCAAAATAAGGAAATTTCTGCCTTTTTGCCCTCTATTAAGGGGAATTTCAGCCTTTTAACTCAAAATAAGGGGAATTTGTGCATTTTTGCCCCAAAATATGGAAAATTTCTGCCTTTTTGCTCCAAAATAAGAAAAATTTCTGCAATTTTGTACCAAAATAAAAGAAATTTCTGCCTTTTTGCCCCAAAATAAGAGAATTTCTGCTTTTTTATGAAATAAGTGAAATTTCTGCAATTTTGCCCCAAAATAAGTGTAATTTCTGCAATTTTGCCTCAATATAAGTGAAATTTCTGGAATTTTGCTCCGAAATAAGTGGAATTTCTGAGTTTTGCCCCAAAATAAGGAGAATTTCTGTCTTTTTGCCCCAACATTTAGGGAATTTCTGCCTTTTTGCCCCACAATTAGGGGAATTTCTGCAATTTTGCTCCAAAATACGGGGAATTTCTGCATTTTTGCCCGAAAATAAGAAGAATGCATAACTTTTTGGCATAAAAAAAGGAAATTTCTTCATTTTTGCTCCAAAATAAGGGGAATTCTGCTTTTTTGCCTCTAAATAAGTGGAATTTCTGTCTTTTTCCCCCAAAACAAAGGTAATTTCTGTCTTTTTTGCCCCAAAATAAGGAAAATTTCTGACTTATTACCCCGAAGTAAGTGAAATTTCTGCAATTTGCCCCAAAATAAGAGAAATTTCTGCCTTTTTGACCCAAATATGGGGAATTTCAGCCTTTTTACCTCAAAATAAGGGCAATTTCTGAATTATTGCCCCAAAATATGGGAAATTTCTGCTTTTTTGCCCCAAAATAAGAATAAATTCTGCAATTTTGTAACAAAATAAAAAAAATTTCTGCCTTTTTGCCCCAAAATAAGAAAATTTCTGCATTTTTTTTCTGAAATAAATAAAATTTCTGTAATTTTGTACCAAAATAAGGGAAATTTCTGCCTTTTTGTCCCCAAATAATGGGAATTTCAGCCTTTTTACCTCAAAATAAGGGGAATTTCTGCATTTTTGCCCCAAAATATGGAAAATTTCTGCCTTTTTGCACAAAATAAGAAAAATTTCTGCAATTTTGTACAAAAATAAAAGAAATTTCTTCCTTTTTGCCACAAAATAAGAAAATTTCTGCTTTTCTTCCCTGAAATAAGTGAAATTTCTCCAATTTTGCCTCAAAATAAGTGAAATTTCTGCAATTTTGCCCCAAAATAAGGGAAATTTCTGGAATTTTGCCCCAAAATAAGTGGAATTTCTGAGTTTTGCCCCAAAATAAGGAGGATTTCTGTCTTTTTGCCCAACATATAGGAAATTTCTGCCTTTTTGCTTCACAATTAGGGGAATTTCTGCAATTTTGCTCCAAAATACGGGGAATTTCTGCCATTTTGACCAAAAAAAAGAAGAATGCATACCTTTTTGCCATAAAAAAGGAAAATTTCTGCAATTTTGCTCTAAAATAAGAAGAATGCATACCTTTTTGCCCTTAAAAAGTGAAATTTCTTCATTTTTTCTCCAAAATAAGGGGAATTACTGCTTTTTTACCTCTAAAAAAGTGGAATTTCTGTCTTTTTCTCCAAAAAAAGGGAATTTCTGTCTTTTTGCCCCAAAATAAGAGAAAAAAATTTGCAATTTTGTAACAAAATAAAAAAAATTTCTGCCTTTTGGCCCCAAAATAAGAAAATATCTCCTTTTTTTCTGAAATAAATGAAATTTCTGACAATTTTGCCACAAAATAAGTTAAATTTCTGAGTTTTGCCCAAAAATAAGGAGAATTTCTGTCTTTTTGCCCCAACATATAGGGAATTTCTGCCTTTTTGCCCCACAATTAGGAAAATTTCTGCAATTTTGCTCGAAAATAAAGGGAATTTCTGCCTTTTTTGTCTGAAAATAATAGGAATGCATAACTTTTGGCCATAAAAAAGGGAAATTTCTCCGTTTTTGCTCCAAAATGAGGGGAATTTCTGCTTATATGCCTCTAAATATGTGGAATTTCTGTCTTTTTCCCCCAAAACAAAGGGAATTTCTGTTTTTTTTGCCCCAAAATAAGGAAAATTTCTGACTTATTACCCTGAAATAAGTGAAATTTCTGCAATTTTGCCACAAAATAAGGGAAATTTCTGCCTTTTTACCCTCAAATAAGGGGAATTTCAGCCTTTTTACCTCAAAATAATGGGAATTTCTGCATTTTTGCCTTAAAATATGGGAAATTTCTGCCTTTTTGCCCAAAATAAGAAAAATTTCTGCAATTTTGTACCAAAATATGAGAAATTTCTGCCTTTTTGCCCCAAAATAAGATAATTTCTGCTTTTTTTCCTTGAAATAAGTGAAATTTCTTCAATTTTGCCCCAAAATAAGTGAAATTTCTGCAATTTTGCCCCAAATAAGGGAAATTTCAGGAATTTTGCCCCAAAATAAGTGGAATTTCTGAGTTTTGCCCCAAGATAAGGAGAATTTCTGTCTTTTTGCCCCAACATATAGGGAATTTCTGCCTTTTTGCCCCACAGTTAGGTTAATTTCTGCAATTTTGCTCTAAAATACGGGGAATTTCTGCATTTTTGCCCGAGAATAAGAAGAATGCATACCTTTTTGCCATAAAAAAGGGAAATTTCTGTAATTTTGCTCCAAAATAAGGGGAATTCTGCTTTTTTGCCACTAAATAAGTGGAATTTCTGTCTTTTTCCCCCAAAACAAAGGTAATTTCTGTCTTTTTTGCCCCCAAAAAAGGAAAATTTTTTACTTATTGCCCTGAAGTAAGTGAAATTTCTGCAATTTTGAACCAAAATAAGGGGAATTTCTGCTTTTTTGCCTCTAAATAAGTGCAATTTATGTATTTTTTCCCCAAAACAAAGGGAATTTCTGTCTTTTTTGTCCAAAATAAAGAAAATTTCTGACTTATTACCCTGAAATAAGTTAAATTTCTGCAATTTTGCCCCAAAATAAGGGAAATTTCTGACTTTTTGCTCCCAAATAAGAGGAATTTCACCCTTTTACCTCAAAATAAGGAGAATTTCTGCATTTTTTCCACAAAATATTAGGAATTTCTGCTTTTTTGCCTCAAAATAAGGAAAATTTCTGCCTTTTCTTCCTGAAATAAGTGAAATTTCTGCAATTTTGCCCCAAAATAAGGGAAATTTCTGCAATTTTGTCCCAAAATAAGGGAAATTTCTGCAATTTTGTAACAAAATAAAAGAAATTTGTGCCTTTTGCTTCCAAATAAGAAAATTTCTGATTTTTTTTTCTGAAATAAGTGAAATTTCTGAAATTTTGCCCCAAAATAAGTGAAATTTCTCCAATTTTGCCCCAAAATATGTGAAATTTCTGGAATTTTGCCCGGAAATATGTGGAATTTCTGACTTTTGACCCAAAATAAGGAGAATTTCTGTCTTTTTGCCCCAACATATAAGGAATTTCTGCCTGTTTGCCCCACAATTAGGGGAATTTCTGCAATTTTGCTCCAAAATACGGGGAATTTCTGCCTTTTTGCCCGAAAAAAAGAAGAATCCATACCTTTTTGCCATAAAAAAGGAAAATTTCTTCATTTTTGCTCCAAAAGAAGGGGAATTTCTACTTTTATGCCTCTAAATATGTGGAATTTCTGTCTTTGTCCCCCAATACAAAGGGAATTTCTGTTTTTTTGCCCCAAAATAAGGAAAATTTCTGACTTATTACCCTGAAATAAGTGAAATTTCTGCAATTTTTCCCCAAAATAAGGGAAATTTCTGCCTTTTTGCTCACAAATAAGGGGAATTTCAGCTTTTTACCTCAAAATAAGGGGAATTTCTGCATTTTTGCCACAAAATATTAGGAATTTCTGCATTTTTGCCTCTAAATAAGTGGAATTTCGGTCTTTTTCCCCCAAAACAAAGGGAATTTCTGTTTTTTGGCCCCAAAATAAGGAAAATTTCTGACTTATTACCCTGACATAAGTGAAATTTCTGCAATTTTGCCCCAAAATAAGGGAATTTTCTGCCTTTTTGATCCCAAATAAGAGGAATTTCACCCTTTTACCTCAAAATAAGGGGAATTTCTGCATTTTTGCCACAAAATATTAGGAATTTCTGCCTTTTTGCCCCAAAATAAGGAAAATTTCTGCCTTTTTTCCCTGTCATAAGTGAAATTTCTGCAATTTTGCCCCCAAATAAGGGAAATCTCTGGAATTTCGCCCCAAAATAAGTGGAATTTCTGAGTTTTGCCCCCAAATAAGAAGAATTTCTGTCTTTTTGCCCCAACATATAGGGAATTTCTGCCTTTTTGCCCCACAATTAGGGGAATTTCTGCAATTTTGCTCCAAAATACGGGGAATTTCTGCATTTTTGCCCGAAAATAAGAAGAATGCATAACTTTTTGGCATAAAAAAGGGAAATTTCTTCATTTTTGCTCCAAAATAAGGGGAATTCTGCTTTTTTGCCTCTAAATAAGTGGAATTTCTGTCTTTTTCCCCCAAAACAAAGGTAATTTCTGTCTTTTTTGCCCCAAAATAAGGAAAATTTCTGACTTATTACCCTGAAGTAAGTGAAATTTCTGCAATTTTGAACCAAAATAAGGGGAATTTCTGCTTTTTTGCCTCTAAATAAGAGGAATTTATGTATTTTTCCCCCAAAACAAAGGGAATTTCTGTCTTTTTTTCCCACAATAAGGAAAATTTCAGACTTATTACCCTGAAATAAGTGAACTTTCTGCAATTTTGCCCCAAAATAAGGGAAATTTCTGCTTTTTTCCCCCAAATAAGGGGAATTTCAGCATTTTTAACTCAAAATAAGGGGAATTTCTGCATTTTTGCCACAAAATATTAGGAATTTCTGCCTTTTTGCTCCAAAATAAGGAAAATTTCTGCTTTTTTTCACTGAAAAAAGTGAAATTTCTGCAATTTTGCCCCAAAATAAGTGAATTTTCTGCAATTTTGCCCCAAAATAAGGAAAATTTCTGACTGATTACCCTGAAATAAGTGTAATTTCTGCAATTTTGCCCCAAAATAAGGAAATTTCTGCCTTTTTGCCCCCAATTAAGGGGAATTTCAGCCTTTTTACTCAAAATAAGGGGAATTTCTGCATTTTTGCCCCAAAATATGGAAAATTTCTGCCTTTTTGCTCCATAATAAGAAAAATTTCTGCAATTTTGTACCAAAATAAATGAAATTTCTTCCTTTTTGCCCCAAAATAAGAAAATTTCTGCTTTTTTTTTGAAATAAGTGTAATTTCTGCAATTTTGCCCCAATATAAGTGAAATTTCTGGAATTTTGCTCCGAAATAAGTGGAATTTCTGAGTTTTGCCCCAAAATAAGGAGAATTTCTGTCTTTTTGCCCCAACATTTAGGGAATTTCTGCCTTTTTGCCCCACAATTAGGGGAATTTCTGCAATTTTGCTCCAAAACATGGGGAATTTTTGCCTTTTTGCCCGAAAATAAGAAGAATGCATAGCTTTTTGCCATAAAAAAGGGAAATTTCTTAATTTTTCTCCAAAATAAAGGGAATTTCTGCTTTTTTGCATCCAAATAAGTGGAATTTCTGTCTTTTCCCCCCAAAACAAAGGGAATTTCTGTCTTTTTTGCCCCAAAATAAGGAAAATTTCTGACTTATTACCCTGAAATAAGTGAAATTTCTGCAATTTTTCCCCAAAATAAGGGAAATTTCTGCCTTTTTGCTTCCAAATAAGGGGAATTTCAGATTTTACCTCAAAATTAGGGGAATTTCTGCATTTTTGCCACAAAATATTAGGAATTTCTGCATTTTTGCCTCTAAATAAGTGGAATTTCTGTCTTTTTCCCCCAAAACAAAGGGAATTTCTGTTTTTTGGCCCCAAAATAAGGAAAATTTCTGACTTATTACCCTGAAATAAGTGAAATTTCTGCAATTTTGCCCCAAAATAAGGGAATTTTCTGCATTTTTGATCCCAAAGAAGAGGAATTTCACCCTTTTACCTCAAAATAAGGGGAATTTCTGCATTTTTGCCACAAAATATTAGGAATTTCTGCTTTTTGCCCCAAAATAAGGAAAATTTCTGCCTTTTTTCCCTGTCATAAGTGAAATTTCTGCAATTTTGCCCCCAAATAAGGGAAATCTCTGGAATTTCGCCCCAAAATAAGTGGAATTTCTGAGTATTGCCCCCAAATAAGGAGAATTTTTGTCTTTTTGCCCCAACATATAGGGAATTTCTGCCTTTTTGCCCCAGAATTAGGGGAATTTCTGCAACTTTGCTCCAAAATACGGGGAATTTCTGCATTTTTGCCCGAAAATAAGAAGAATGCATAACTTTTTGGCATAAAAAGGGAAATTTCTTCATTTTTGCTCCAAAATAAGGGGAATTCTGCTTTTTTGCCACTAAATAAGTGGAATTTCTGTCTTTTTCCCCCAAAACAAAGGTAATTTCTGTCTTTTTTGCCCCCAAATAAGGAAAATTTTTTACTTATTGCCCTGAAGTAAGTGAAATTTCTGCAATTTTGAACCAAAATAAGGGGAATTTCTGCTTTTTTGCCTCTAAATAAGTGCAATTTATGTATTTTTTCCCCAAAACAAAGGGAATTTCTGTCTTTTTTGTCCAAAATAAAGAAAATTTCTGACTTATTACCCTGAAATAAGTGAAATTTCTGCAATTTTGCCCCAAAATTAGGGAAATTTCTGCTTTTTTGCCCCCAAATAAGGGGAATTTCAGGATTTTTACCTGAAAATAAAAGGAATTTCTGCATTTTAGCCACAAAATATTAGGAATTTCTGCCTTTTTGCCTCAAAATAAAAAAATTTCTGCCTTTTTTCACTGAAATAAGTGAAATTTCTGCAATTTTGCCCCAAAATAAGTGAAATTTCGGCAATTTTGCCACAAAATGAGGCAAATTTCTGGAATTTTGCCCCAAAATAAGTGGAATTTCTGAGTTTTTCCACCAAAATAAAGAGAATTTTTGTTTTTTTGCCCTAACATATAGGGATTTTCTGCCTTTTTGCCCCACAATTAGGGGAATTTCTGCAATTTTGCTCCAAAATACGGGGAATTTCTGCTTTTTAGCCAGAAAATAAGGGGAATGCATACCTTTTGCCACAAAAAAGAGAAATTTCTTTATTTTTGCTCCAAAATAAAAAGAAATTTCTCCTTTTTTGCCTCTAAAAAAGTGGAATATCTGTCTTTTTCCCCAAAAACAAAAGGAATTTCTGTCTTTTTGCCCCAAAATAAGGAAAATTTCTGACTGATTACCCTGAAATAAGTGAAATTTTTGCTATTTTGCCCCAAAATAAGGAAATTTCTGCCTTTTTGCCCTCTATTAAGGGGAATTTCAGCCTTTTAACTCAAAATAAGGGGAATTTCTGCATTTTTGCCCCAAAATATGGAAAATTTCTGCCTTTTTGCTCCAAAATAAGAAAAATTTCTGCAATTTTGTACCAAAATAAAAGAAATTTCTGCCTTTTTGCCCCAAAATAAGAGAATTTCTGCTTTTTTTTGAAATAAGTGAAATTTCTGCAATTTTGCCCCAAAATAAGTGTAATTTCTGCAATTTTGCCCCAATATAAGTGAAATTTCTGGAATTTTGCTCCGAAATAAGTGGAATTTCTGAGTTTTGCCCCAAAGTAAGGAGAATTTCTGTCTTTTTGCCCCAACATTTAGGGAATTTCTGCCTTTTTGCCCCACAATTAGGGGAATTTCTGCAATTTTGCTCCAAAACATGGGGAATTTTTGCCTTTTTGCCCGAAAATAAGAAGAATGCATAGCTTTTTGCCATAAAAAAGGGAAATTTCTTAATTTTTCTCCAAAATAAAGGGAATTTCTGCTTTTTTGCATCCAAATAAGTGGAATTTCTGTCTTTTCCCCCCAAAACAAAGGGAATTTCTGTCTTTTTTGCCCCAAAATAAGGAAAATTTCTGACTTATTACCCTGAAATAAGTGAAATTTCTGCAATTTTTCCCCAAAATAAGGGAAATTTCTGCCTTTTTGCTTCCAAATAAGGGGAATTTCAGATTTTACCTCAAAATTAGGGGAATTTCTGCATTTTTGCCACAAAATATTAGGAATTTCTGCATTTTTGCCTCTAAATAAGTGGAATTTCTGTCTTTTTCCCCCAAAACAAAGGGAATTTCTGTTTTTTGGCCCCAAAATAAGGAAAATTTCTGACTTATTACCCTGAAATAAGTGAAATTTCTGCAATTTTGCCCCAAAATAAGGGAATTTTCTGCATTTTTGATCCCAAAGAAGAGGAATTTCACCCTTTTACCTCAAAATAAGGGGAATTTCTGCATTTTTGCCACAAAATATTAGGAATTTCTGCTTTTTGCCCCAAAATAAGGAAAATTTCTGCCTTTTTTCCCTGTCATAAGTGAAATTTCTGCAATTTTGCCCCCAAATAAGGGAAATCTCTGGAATTTCGCCCCAAAATAAGTGGAATTTCTGAGTATTGCCCCCAAATAAGGAGAATTTTTGTCTTTTTGCCCCAACATATAGGGAATTTCTGCCTTTTTGCCCCAGAATTAGGGGAATTTCTGCAACTTTGCTCCAAAATACGGGGAATTTCTGCATTTTTGCCCGAAAATAAGAAGAATGCATAACTTTTTGGCATAAAAAGGGAAATTTCTTCATTTTTGCTCCAAAATAAGGGGAATTCTGCTTTTTTGCCACTAAATAAGTGGAATTTCTGTCTTTTTCCCCCAAAACAAAGGTAATTTCTGTCTTTTTTGCCCCCAAATAAGGAAAATTTTTTACTTATTGCCCTGAAGTAAGTGAAATTTCTGCAATTTTGAACCAAAATAAGGGGAATTTCTGCTTTTTTGCCTCTAAATAAGTGCAATTTATGTATTTTTTCCCCAAAACAAAGGGAATTTCTGTCTTTTTTGTCCAAAATAAAGAAAATTTCTGACTTATTACCCTGAAATAAGTGAAATTTCTGCAATTTTGCCCCAAAATTAGGGAAATTTCTGCTTTTTTGCCCCCAAATAAGGGGAATTTCAGGATTTTTACCTGAAAATAAAAGGAATTTCTGCATTTTAGCCACAAAATATTAGGAATTTCTGCCTTTTTGCCTCAAAATAAAAAAATTTCTGCCTTTTTTCACTGAAATAAGTGAAATTTCTGCAATTTTGCCCCAAAATAAGTGAAATTTCGGCAATTTTGCCACAAAATGAGGCAAATTTCTGGAATTTTGCCCCAAAATAAGTGGAATTTCTGAGTTTTGCCACCAAAATAAAGAGAATTTTTGTTTTTTTGCCCTAACATATAGGGATTTTCTGCCTTTTTGCCCCACAATTAGGGGAATTTCTGCAATTTTGCTCCAAAATACGGGGAATTTCTGCTTTTTAGCCAGAAAATAAGGGGAATGCATACCTTTTGCCACAAAAAAGAGAAATTTCTTTATTTTTGCTCCAAAATAAAAAGAAATTTCTCCTTTTTTGCCTCTAAAAAAGTGGAATATCTGTCTTTTTCCCCAAAAACAAAAGGAATTTCTGTCTTTTTGCCCCAAAATAAGGAAAATTTCTGACTGATTACCCTGAAATAAGTGAAATTTTTGCTATTTTGCCCCAAAATAAGGAAATTTCTGCCTTTTTGCCCTCTATTAAGGGGAATTTCAGCCTTTTAACTCAAAATAAGGGGAATTTCTGCATTTTTGCCCCAAAATATGGAAAATTTCTGCCTTTTTGCTCCAAAATAAGAAAAATTTCTGCAATTTTGTACCAAAATAAAAGAAATTTCTGCCTTTTTGCCCCAAAATAAGAGAATTTCTGCTTTTTTTTGAAATAAGTGAAATTTCTGCAATTTTGCCCCAAAATAAGTGTAATTTCTGCAATTTTGCCCCAATATAAGTGAAATTTCTGGAATTTTGCTCCGAAATAAGTGGAATTTCTGAGTTTTGCCCCAAAGTAAGGAGAATTTCTGTCTTTTTGCCCCAACATTTAGGGAATTTCTGCCTTTTTGCCCCACAATTAGGGGAATTTCTGCAATTTTGCTCCAAAATATGGGGAATTTCTGCATTTTTGCCCGAAAATAAGAAGAATGCATAACTTTTTGGCATAAAAAAATGAAATTTCTTCATTTTTGCTCCAAAATAAGGGGAATTCTGCTTTTTTGCCTCTAAATAAGTGGAATTTCTGTCTTTTTCCCCCAAAACAAAGGTAATTTCTGTCTTTTTTGCCCCAAAATAAGGAAAATTTCTGACTTATTACCCTGAAGTAAGTGAAATTTCTGCAATTTGCCCCAAAATAAGAGAAATTTCTGCCTTTTTGACCCAAATATGGGGAATTTCAGCCTTTTTACCTCAAAATAAGGGCAATTTCTGAATTATTGCCCCAAAATATGGGAAATTTCTGCTTTTTTGCCCCAAAATAAGAATAAATTCTGCAATTTTGTAACAAAATAAAAAAAATTTCTGCCTTTTTGCCCCAAAATAAGAAAATTTCTGCATTTTTTTTCTGAAATAAATAAAATTTCTGTAATTTTGTACCAAAATAAGGGAAATTTCTGCCTTTTTGTCCCCAAATAAAGGGAATTTCAGCCTTTTTACCTCAAAATAAGGGGAATTTCTGCATTTTTGCCCCAAAATATGGAAAATTTCTGCCTTTTTGCACAAAATAAGAAAAATTTCTGCAATTTTGTACAAAAATAAAAGAAATTTCTTCCTTTTTGCCACAAAATAAGAAAATTTCTGCTTTTCTTCCCTGAAATAAGTGAAATTTCTCCAATTTTGCCTCAAAATAAGTGAAATTTCTGCAATTTTGCCCCAAAATAAGGGAAATTTCTGGAATTTTGCCCCAAAATAAGTGGAATTTCTGAGTTTTGCCCCAAAATAAGGAGGATTTCTGTCTTTTTGCCCCAACATATAGGAAATTTCTGCCTTTTTGCTTCACAATTAGGGGAATTTCTGCAATTTTGCTCCAAAATACGGGGAATTTCTGCCATTTTGACCAAAAAAAAGAAGAATGCATACCTTTTTGCCATAAAAAAGGAAAATTTCTGCAATTTTGCTCCAAAATAAGAAGAATGCATACCTTTTTGCCCTTAAAAAGTGAAATTTCTTCATTTTTGCTCCAAAATAAGGGGAATTACTGCTTTTTTACCTCTAAAAAAGTGGAATTTCTGTCTTTTTCTCCAAAAAAAGGGAATTTCTGTCTTTTTGCCCCAAAATAAGAGAAAAAAATTTGCAATTTTGTAACAAAATAAAAAAAATTTCTGCCTTTTGGCCCCAAAATAAGAAAATATCTCCTTTTTTTCTGAAATAAATGAAATTTCTGACAATTTTGCCACAAAATAAGTTAAATTTCTGAGTTTTGCCCAAAAATAAGGAGAATTTCTGTCTTTTTGCCCCAACATATAGGGAATTTCTGCCTTTTTGCCCCACAATTAGGAAAATTTCTGCAATTTTGCTCGAAAATAAAGGGAATTTCTGCCTTTTTTGTCTGAAAATAATAGGAATGCATAACTTTTGGCCATAAAAAAGGGAAATTTCTCCGTTTTTGCTCCAAAATGAGGGGAATTTCTGCTTATATGCCTCTAAATATGTGGAATTTCTGTCTTTTTCCCCCAAAACAAAGGGAATTTCTGTTTTTTTTGCCCCAAAATAAGGAAAATTTCTGACTTATTACCCTGAAATAAGTGAAATTTCTGCAATTTTGCCACAAAATAAGGGAAATTTCTGCCTTTTTACCCTCAAATAAGGGGAATTTCAGCCTTTTTACCTCAAAATAATGGGAATTTCTGCATTTTTGCCTTAAAATATGGGAAATTTCTGCCTTTTTGCCCAAAATAAGAAAAATTTCTGCAATTTTGTACCAAAATATGAGAAATTTCTGCCTTTTTGCCCCAAAATAAGATAATTTCTGCTTTTTTTCCTTGAAATAAGTGAAATTTCTTCAATTTTGCCCCAAAATAAGTGAAATTTCTGCAATATTGCCCCAAATAAGGGAAATTTCAGGAATTTTGCCCCAAAATAAGTGGAATTTCTGAGTTTTGCCCCAAGATAAGGAGAATTTCTGTCTTTTTGCCCCAACATATAGGGAATTTCTGCCTTTTTGCCCCACAGTTAGGTTAATTTCTGCAATTTTGCTCTAAAATACGGGGAATTTCTGCATTTTTGCCCGAAAATAAGAAGAATGCATACCTTTTTGCCATAAAAAAGGGAAATTTCTGTAATTTTGCTCCAAAATAAGGGGAATTCTGCTTTTTTGCCACTAAATAAGTGGAATTTCTGTCTTTTTCCCCCAAAACAAAGGTAATTTCTGTCTTTTTTGCCCCCAAATAAGGAAAATTTTTTACTTATTGCCCTGAAGTAAGTGAAATTTCTGCAATTTTGAACCAAAATAAGGGGAATTTCTGCTTTTTTGCCTCTAAATAAGTGCAATTTATGTATTTTTTCCCCAAAACAAAGGGAATTTCTGTCTTTTTTGTCCAAAATAAAGAAAATTTCTGACTTATTACCCTGAAATAAGTTAAATTTCTGCAATTTTGCCCCAAAATAAGGGAAATTTCTGACTTTTTGCTCCCAAATAAGAGGAATTTCACCCTTTTACCTCAAAATAAGGAGAATTTCTGCATTTTTTCCACAAAATATTAGGAATTTCTGCTTTTTTGCCACAAAATAAGGAAAATTTCTGCCTTTTCTTCCTGAAATAAGTGAAATTTCTGCAATTTTGCCCCAAAATAAGGGAAATTTCTGCAATTTTGTCCCAAAATAAGGGAAATTTCTGCAATTTTGTAACAAAATAAAAGAAATTTGTGCCTTTTTGCTTCCAAATAAGAAAATTTCTGATTTTTTTTTTCTGAAATAAGTGAAATTTCTGAAATTTTGCCCCAAAATAAGTGAAATTTCTCCAATTTTGCCCCAAAATATGTGAAATTTCTGGAATTTTGCCCGGAAATATGTGGAATTTCTGACTTTTGACCCAAAATAAGGAGAATTTCTGTCTTTTTGCCCCAACATATAAGGAATTTCTGCCTGTTTGCCCCACAATTAGGGGAATTTCTGCAATTTTGCTCCAAAATACGGGGAATTTCTGCCTTTTTGCCCGAAAATAAGAAGAATCCATACCTTTTTGCCATAAAAAAGGAAAATTTCTTCATTTTTGCTCCAAAAGAAGGGGAATTTCTACTTTTATGCCTCTAAATATGTGGAATTTCTGTCTTTGTACCCCAATACAAAGGGAATTTCTGTTTTTTTGCCCCAAAATAAGGAAAATTTCTGACTTATTACCCTGAAATAAGTGAAATTTCTGCAATTTTTCCCCAAAATAAGGGAAATTTCTGCCTTTTTGCTCCCAAATAAGGGGAATTTCAGGTTTTACCTCAAAATAAGGGGAATTTCTGCATTTTTGCCACAAAATATTAGGAATTTCTGCATTTTTGCCTCTAAATAAGTGGAATTTCTGTCTTTTTCCCCCAAAACAAAGGGAATTTCTGTTTCTGGCCCCAAAAAAGGAAAATTTCTGACTTATTACCCTGACATAAGTGAAATTTCTGCAATTTTGTTCCAAAATAAGAGAAATTTCTGCCTTTTTGCCCCCAAATAAGGGGAATTTCAGCATTTAAACTCAAAATAAAAAAAATTTCTGCATTTTTGCCCCAAAATATGGGAAATTTCTGCCTTTTTGCCCCAAAATAAGAAAAAAATCTGCAATTTTGTAACAAAATAAAAGAAATTTCTGCCTTTTGTCTCCAAAATAAGAAAATTTCTCCTTTTTTTATGAAATAAGTGAAATTTCTGCAATTTTGCTCAAAAATAAGTTAAATTTCTGAATTTTGCCCTAAAATAAGGAGAATTTCTGTCTTTTTGCCCCAAAATATAGGGAATTTCTGCCTTTTTGCCCCACAATTAGGGGTATTTCTGCAATTTTGCTCCAAAATACAGAGAATTTCTGCCATTTTTGTCCGAAAATAATAAGAATGCATACCTTTTTGCCATAAAAAAGGGAAATTTCTTCATTTTTGCTCCAAAATGAGGGGAATTTCTGCTTTTATACCTCTAAATACGTGGAATTTCTGTCTTTTTCCCGCAAAACAAAAGGAAATTCTGTATTTTTTGCCCCAAAATAAGGAAAATTTCTGACTTATTACCCTGAGATAAGTGAAATTTCTGCAATTTTGCCCCAAAATAAGGGAAATTTCTGCCTTTTTACCCCCAAATAAGGGGAATTTCAGCCTTTTTACCTCAAAATGAAGGGGAATTTCTGCATGTTTGCCCCAAAATATGGGAAATTTCGGCCTTTTTGCCCAAAATAAGAAAAATTTCTGCAATTTTGTACCAAAATATGGGAAATTTCTGCCTTTTTCACCAAAATAAGAAAATTTCTGCTTTTTTTCTCTGAAATAAGTGAAATTTCTCTAATTTTGCCACAAAATAAGTGAAATTTCTGCAATTTTGCCCCAAAATAAGGGAAATTTCTGGAATTTTGCCCCAAAATGAGTGGAATTTCTGAGTTTCCCCAAAATAAGGAGAATTTCTGTCTTTTTGCCCCAACATATAGGGAATTTCTGCATTTTTGCCCCACAATTAGGTTAATTTCTGCAATTTTGCTCCAAAATACGGGGAATTTCTGCCTTTTTGCCCATAAATAAGAAGAATGCATACCTTTTTCCATAAAAAAGGGAAATTTCTGTAATTTTGCTCCAAAATAAGGGGAATTTCTGCTTTTTTGCCTCTAAATAAGTGGAATTTATGTATTTTTTCCCCAAAACAAAGGGAATTTCTGTCTTTTTTGCCCAAAATAAGAAAAATTTCTGACTTATTACCCTGAAATAAGTGAAATTTCTGCAATTTTGCCCAAAAATAAGGGAAATTTCTGCCTTTTTGCCCCCAAATAAGAGGAATTTCACCCTTTTACCTCAAAATAAGGGGAATTTCTGCATTTTTGCCACAAAATATTAGGAATTTCTGACTTTTTGCCCCAAAATAATGAAATTTTCTGTTTTTTTTCCCTGCCATCAGTGAAATTTCTGCAATTTTGCCCCAAAATAAGGGAAATCTCTGGAATTTTGCCCCAAAATAAGTGTAATTTCTGAGTTTTGCCCCCAAAAAAGGAGAATTTCTGGCTTTTTGCCCCAACATATAGGGAATTTCTGCCTTTTTGCCCCACAATTAGGGGAATTTCTTCAATTTTGCTCCAAAATACGGGGAATTTCTGCCTTTTTGCCCGAAAATAAGAAGAATGCATAACTTTTTGCCATAAAAAATGGAAATTTCTTCATTTTTGCTCCAAAATAAGGGGAATTCTGCTTTTTTGCCTCTAAATAAGTGGAATTTCTGTCTTTTTCCCCCAAAACAAAGGTAATTTCTGTCTTTTTTGCCCCAAAATAAGGAAAATTTCTGACTTATTACCCTGAAGTAAGTGAAATTTCTGCAATTTTGAACCAAAATAGGGGAATTTCTGCTTTTTTGCCTCTAAATAAGTGGAATTTATGTATTTTTCCCCAAAAACAAAGGGAATTTCTGTCTTTTTTTCCCAAAATAAGGAAAATTTCTGACTTATTACCCTGAAATAAATGAACTTTCTTCAATTTTGCCCCAAAATAAGGGAAATTTCTGCTTTCTTGCCCCCAAATAAGGGGAATTTCAGCATTTTTACCTCAAAATAACGGGAACTTCTGCATTTTTGCCACAAATATTAGGAATTTCTGCCTTTTTGCCCCAAAATAAGGAAAATTTCTGCCTTTTTTCACTTAAATAAGTGAAATTTCTGCAATTTTGCCCCAAAATAAGTAAATTTTCTGCAATTTTGCCCCAAAATAAGCAAAATTTGTGACTGATTATCCTGAAATAAGTGAAATTTTTAGAATTTTGCCCCAAATTAAGGAAATTTCTGCCTTTTTGCCCCCAATTAAGGGGAATTTCAGCCTTTTTATTCAAAATAAGGGGAATTTCTGCATTTTTGCCCCAAAATATGGAAAATTTCTGCCTTTTTGCCCAAAATAAGAAAAATTTCTGCAATTTTGTACCAAAATATGAGAAATTTCTGCCTTTTTGCCCCAAAATAAGATAATTTCTGCTTTTTTTCCTTGAAATAAGTGAAATTTCTTCAATTTTGCCCCCAAATAAGTGAAATTTCTGCAATTTTGCCCCAAATAAGGGAAATTTCTGGAATTTTGCCCCAAAATAAGTGGAATTTCTGAGTTTTGCCCCAAAATAAGGAGAATTTCTGTCTTTTTGCCCCAACATATAGGGAATTTCTGCCTTTTTGCCCCACAGTTAGGTTAATTTCTGCAATTTTGCTCTAAAATACAAGGAATTTCTGCATTTTTGCCCGAAAATAAGAAGAATGCATACCTTTTTGCCATGAAAAAGGGAAATTTCTGTAATTTTGCTCCAAAATAAGGGGTATTTCTGCTTTTTTGCCTCTAAATATGTGGAATTTCTGTCTTTTTCCGCCAAAACAAAGGGAATTTCTGTCTTTTTTGCACCAAATTAAAAAAAATTTCTGACTTATTACCCTGAAATAAGTGAAATTTCTGCAATTTTGCCGCAAAATAAGGGAAATTTCTGACTTTTTGCTCCCAAATAAAAGGAATTTCACCCTTTTACCTCAAAATAAGGAGAATTTCTGCATTTTTTCCACAAAATATTAGGAATTTCTGCTTTTTTGCCTCAAAATAAGGAAAATTTCTGCCTTTTTTTCCTGAAATAAGTGAAATTTCTGCAATTTTGCCCCAAAATAAGGGAAATTTCTGCAATTTTGTCCCAAAATAAGGGAAATTTCTGCAATTTTGTAACAAAATAAAAGAAATTTGTCCCTTTTTGCTTCCCAATAAGAAAATTTCTGATTTTTTTTTCTGAAATAAGTGAAATTTCTGAAATTTTGCCCCAAAATAAGTGAAATTTCTCCAATTTTGCCCCAAAATATGTGAAATTTCTGGAATTTTGCCCGGAAATATGTGGAATTTCTGAGTTTTGACCCAAAATAAGGAGAATTTCTGTCTTTTTGCCCCAACATATAAGGAATTTCTGCCTGTTTGCCCCACAATTAGGGGAATTTCTGCAATTTTGCTCCAAAATACGGGGAATTTCTGCCTTTTTGCCCGAAAATAAGAAGAATCCATACCTTTTTGCCATAAAAAAGGAAAATTTCTTCATTTTTGCTCCAAAAGAAGGGGAATTTCTACTTTTATGCCTCTAAATATGTGGAATTTCTGTCTTTGTCCCCCAATACAAAGGGAATTTCTGTTTTTTTGCGCCAAAATAAGGAAAATTTCTGACTTATTACCCTGAAATAAGTGAAATTTCTGCAATTTTTCCCCAAAATAAGGGAAATTTCTGCCTTTTTGCTCCCAAATAAGGGGAATTTCAGCTTTTTACCTCAAAATAAGGGGAATTTCTGCATTTTTGCCACAAAATATTAGGAATTTCTGCATTTTTGCCTCTAAATAAGTGGAATTTCTGTCTTTTTCCCCCAAAACAAAGGGAATTTCTGTTTTCTGGCCCCAAAAAAGGAAAATTTCTGACTTATTACCCTGACATAAGTGAAATTTCTGCAATTTTGTTCCAAAATAAGAGAAATTTCTGCCTTTTTGCCCCCAAATAAGGGGAATTTCAGCATTTAAACTCAAAATAAAAAAAATTTCTGCATTTTTGCCCCAAAATATGGGAAATTTCTGCTTTTTGCCCCAAAATAAGAAAAAATTCTGCAATTTTGTAACAAAATAAAAGAAATTTCTGCCTTTTGGCTCCAAAATAAGAAAATTTCTCCTTTTTTTATGAAATAAGTGAAATTTCTGCAATTTTGCTCAAAAATAAGTTAAATTTCTGAATTTTGTCCTAAAATAAGGAGAATTTCTGTCTTTTTGCCCCAAAATATAGGGAATTTCTGCCTTTTTGCCCCACAATTAGGGGTATTTCTGCAATTTTGCTCCAAAATACGGAGAATTTCTGCCATTTTTGTCCGAAAATAATAAGAATGCATACCTTTTTGCCATAAAAAAGGGAAATTTCTTCATTTTTGCTCCAAAATGAGGGGAATTTCTGCTTTTATACCTCTAAATACGTGGAATTTCTGTCTTTTTCCCGCAAAACAAAAGGAAATTCTGTATTTTTTGCCCCAAAATAAGGAAAATTTCTGACTTATTACCCTGAGATAAGTGAAATTTCTGCAATTTTGCCCCAAAATAAGGGAAATTTCTGCCTTTTTACCCCCAAATAAGGGGAATTTCAGCCTTTTTACCTCAAAATGAAGGGGAATTTCTGAATGTTTGCCCCAAAATATGGGAAATTTCTGCCTTTTTGCCCAAAATAAGAAAAATTTCTGCAATTTTGTACCAAAATATGGGAAATTTCTGCCTTTTTCACCAAAATAAGAAAATTTCTGCTTTTTTTCCCTGAAATAAGTGAAATTTCTCTAATTTTGCCACAAAATAAGTGAAATTTCTGCAATTTTGCCCCAAAATAAGGGAAATTTCTGGAATTTTGCCCCAAAATGAGTGGAATTTCTGAGTTTCCCCAAAATAAGGAGAATTTCTGTCTTTTTGCCCCAACATATAGGGAATTTCTGCATTTTTGCCCCACAATTAGGTTAATTTCTGCAATTTTGCTCCAAAATACGGGGAATTTCTGCCTTTTTGCCCGAAAATAAGAAGAATGCATACCTTTTTCCATAAAAAAGGGAAATTTCTGTAATTTTGCTCCAAAATAAGGGGAATTTCTGCTTTTTTGCCTCTAAATAAGTGGAATTTATGTATTTTTCCCCCAAAACAAAGGGAATTTCTGTCTTTTTTGCCCAAAATAAGGAAAATTTCTGACTTATTACCCTGAAATAAGTGAAATTTCTGAAATTTTGCCCCAAAATAAGTGAAATTTCTCCAATTTTGCCCCAAAATATGTGAAATTTCTGGAATTTTGCCCGGAAATATGTGGAATTTCTGAGTTTTGACCCAAAATAAGGAGAATTTCTGTCTTTTTGCCCCAACATATAAGGAATTTCTGCCTGTTTGCCCCACAATTAGGGGAATTTCTGCAATTTTGCTCCAAAATACGGGGAATTTCTGCCTTTTTGCCCGAAAATAAGAAGAATCCATACCTTTTTGCCATAAAAAAGGAAAATTTCTTCATTTTTGCTCCAAAAGAAGGGGAATTTCTACTTTTATGCCTCTAAATATGTGGAATTTCTGTCTTTGTCCCCCAATACAAAGGGAATTTCTGTTTTTTTGCCCCAAAATAAGGAAAATTTCTGACTTATTACCCTGAAATAAGTGAAATTTCTGCAATTTTTCCCCAAAATAATGGAAATTTCTGCCTTTTTGCTCCCAAATAAGGGGAATTTCAGCTTTTTACCTCAAAATAAGGGGAATTTCTGCATTTTTGCCACAAAATATTAGGAATTTCTGCATTTTTGCCTCTAAATAAGTGGAATTTCTGTCTTTTTCCCCCAAAACAAAGGGAATATCTGTTTTCTGGCCCCAAAAAGAAAATTTCTGACTTATTACCCTGACATAAGTGAAATTTCTGCAATTTTGTTCCAAAATAAGAGAAATTTCTGCCTTTTTGCCCCCAAATAAGGGGAATTTCAGCATTTAAACTCAAAATAAAAAAAATTTCTGCATTTTTGCCCCAAAATATGGGAAATTTCTGCCTTTTTGCCCCAAAATAATAAAAAATTCTGCAATTTTGTAACAAAATAAAAGAAATTTCTGCCTTTTGGATCCAAAATAAGAAAATTTCTCCTTTTTTTATGAAATAAGTGAAATTTCTGCAATTTTGCTCAAAAATAAGTTAAATTTCTGAATTTTGCCCTAAAATAAGGAGAATTTCTGTCTTTTTGCCCCAAAATATAGGGAATTTCTGCCTTTTTGCCCCACAATTAGGGGTATTTCTTCAATTTTGCTCCAAAATACGGAGAATTTCTGCCATTTTTGTCCGAAAATAATAAGAATGCATACCTTTTTGCCATAAAAAAGGGAAATTTCTTCATTTTTGCTCCAAAATGAGGGGAATTTCTGCTTTTATACCTCTAAATACGTGGAATTTCTGTCTTTTTCCCGCAAAACAAAAGGAAATTCTGTATTTTTTGCCCCAAAATAAGGAAAATTTCTGAATTATTACCCTGAGATAAGTGAAATTTCTGCAATTTTGCCCCAAAATAAGGGAAATTTCTGCCTTTTTACCCCCAAATAAGGGGAATTTCAGCCTTTTTACCTCAAAATGAAGGGGAATTTCTGCATGTTTGCCCCAAAATATGGGAAATTTCTGCCTTTTTGCCCAAAATAAGAAAAATTTCTCCAATTTTGTACCAAAATATGGGAAATTTCTGCCTTTTTCACCAAAATAAGAAAATTTCTGCTTTTTTTCCCTGAAATAAGTGAAATTTCTCTAATTTTGCCACAAAATAAGTGAAATTTCTGCAATTTTGCCCCAAAATAAGGGAAATTCTGGAATTTTGCCCCAAAATGAGTGGAATTTCTGACTTTTGCCAAAATAAAAAGAATTTCTGTCTTTTTGCCCCAACATATAGGGAATTTCTGCATTTTTGCCCCACAATTAGGTTAATTTCTGCAATTTTGCTCCAAAATACGGGGAATTTCTGCCTTTTTGAACGAAAATAAGAAGAATGCATACCTTTTTCCATAAAAAAGGGAAATTTCTGTAATTTTGCTCCAAAATAAGGGGAATTTCTGCTTTTTTGCCTCTAAATAAGTGGAATTTATGTATTTTTCCCCCAAAACAAAGGGAATTTCTGGTTTTTTTGCCCCCAAATAAGGAAAATTTTTTACTTATTGCCCTGAAGTAAGTGAAATTTCTGCAATTTTGAACCAAAATAAGGGGAATTTCTGCCTTTTTGCCCCCAAATAAGAGGAATTTCACCCTTTTACTTCAAAATAAGGGGAATTTCTGCATTTTTGCCACAAAATATTAGGAATTTCTGACTTTTTGCCCCAAAATAATGAAATTTTCTGTTTTTTTCCCTGCCATAAGTGAAATTTCTGCAATTTTGCCCCAAAATAAGGGAAATCTCTGGAATTTTGCCCCAAAATAAGTGTAATTTCTGAGTTTTGCCCCCAAATAAGGAGAATTTCTGGCTTTTTGCCCCAACATATAGGGAATTTCTGCCTTTTTGCCCCACAATTAGGGGAATTTCTTCAATTTTGCTCCAAAATACGGGGAATTTCTGCCTTTTTGCCCGAAAATAAGAAGAATGCATAACTTTTTGCCATAAAAAATGGAAATTTCTTCATTTTTGCTCCAAAATAAGGGGAATTCTGCTTTTTTGCCTCTAAATAAGTGGAATTTCTGTCTTTTTCCCCCAAAACAAAGGTAATTTCTGTCTTTTTTGCCCCAAAATAAGGAAAATTTCTGACTTATTACCCTAAGTAAGTGAAATTTCTGCAATTTTGAACCAAAATAGGAGAATTTCTGCTTTTTTGCCTCTAAATAAGTGGAATTTATGTATTTTTCCCCCAAAACAAAGGGAATTTCTGTCTTTTTTGCCCAAAATAAGGAAAATTTCTGACTTATTACCCTGAAATAAATGAACTTTCTTCAATTTTGCCCCAAAATAAGGGAAATTTCTGCTTTCTTGCCCCCAAATAAGGGGAATTTCAGCATTTTTACCTCAAAATAACGGGAACTTCTGCATTTTTGCCACAAAATATTAGGAATTTCTGCCTTTTTGCCCCAAAATAATGAAAATTTCTGCCTTTTTTCACTGAAATAAGTGAAATTTCTGCAATTTTGCCCCAAAATAAGTAAATTTTCTGCAATTTTGCCCCAAAATAAGCAAAATTTCTGACTGATTATCCTGAAATAAGTGAAATTTTTACAATTTTGCCCCAAATTAAGGAAATTTCTGCCTTTTTGCCCCCAATTAAGGGGAATTTCAGCCTTTTTACTCAAAATAAGGGGAATTTCTGCATTTTTGCCCCAAAATATGGAAAATTTCTGCCTTTTTGCTCCAAAATAAGAAAAATTTCTGCAATTTTGTACCAAAATAAAAGAAATTTCTGCCTTTTTGCCCCAAAATAAGAAAATTTCTGCTTTTTTTTGAAATAAGTGAAATTTCTGCAATTTTGCCCCAAAATAATTGTAATTTCTGCAATTTTGCCCCAATATAAGTGAAATTTCTGGAATTTTGCTCCATAATAAGTGGAATTTCTGAGTTTTGCCCCAAAATAAGGAGAATTTCTGTCTTTTTGCCCTAACATTTAGGGAATTTCTGCCTTTTTGCCCCACAATTAGGGGAATTTCTGAAATTTTGCCTCAAAATAAGGAAAATTTCTGCATTTTTACCCCCAAATAAGTGGAATTTCAGCCTTTTTACCTCAAAATGAAGGGGAATTTCTGCATGTTTGCCCCATAATATGGGAAATTTCTGCCTATTTGCCCCAAAATAAGAAATTTTCTGCTTTTTTTTCTCTGAAATAAGTGAAATTTCTCTAATTTTGCCACAAAATAAGTGAAATTTCTGCAATTTTGCCCCAAAATAAGGGAAATTTCTGGAATTTTGCCCCAAAATGAGTGGAATTTCTGAGTTTCCCCAAAATAAGGAGAATTTCTGTCTTTTCGCCCCAACATATAGGGAATTTCTGCATTTTTGCCCCACAATTAGATTAATTTTTGCAATTTTGCTCCAAAATACGGGGAATTTCTGCCTTTTTGCCCGAAAATAAGAAGAATGCATACCTTTTTCCGTAAAAAAGGGAAATTTCTGTAATTTTACTCCAAAATAAGGGGAATTTCTGCTTTTTTGCCTCTAAATATGTGGAATTTCCGTCTTTTTCCCCCAAAACAAGGGGAATTTCTGTCTTTTTTGGACCAAAATAAGGAAATTTTCTGACTTATTACCCTGAAATAAGTGAAATTTCTGCAATTTTGCCCCAAAATAAGGGAAATTTCTGCCTTTTGCCCCCAAATAAGAGAAATTTCATCCTTTTACCTCAAAATAAGGGGAATTTCTGCATTTTTGCCACAAAATATTAGGAATTTCTGACTTTTGCCCCAAAATAATGAAATTTTCTGCCTTTTTTCCCTGCCATAAGTGAAATTTCTGCAATTTTGCCACAAAATAAGGGAAATCTCTGTAATTTTGCCCCAAAATAAGTGGAATTTCTGAGTTTTGCCCCCAAATAAGGAGCATTTCTGTCTTTTTGCCCCAACATATAGGGAATTTCTGCCTTTTTGCCACACAATTAGGGGAATTTCTGCAATTTTGCTCCAAAATACGGGGAATTTCTGCCTTTTTGCCCGAAAATAAGAAGAATGCATAACTTTTTGCATTAAAAAGGGAAATTTCTTCGTTTTTGCTCCAAAATAAGGGGAATTCTACTTTTTTGCCTCTAAATAAGTGGAATTTCTGTCTTTTTCCCCCAAAACAAAGGTAATTTCTGTCTTTTTTGCCCCAAAATAAAGAAAATTTCTGACTTATTACCCTGAAGTAAGTGAAATTTCTGCAATTTTGAACCAAAATAAAGGGAATTTCTGCTTTTTTGCCTCTAAATAAGTGGAATTTATGTATTTTTTCCCCAAAACAAAGGGAATTTCTGTCTTTTTTGCCCAAAATAAGGAAAATTTCTGACTGATTACCCTGAAATAAGTGTAATTTCTGCAATTTTGCCCCAAAATAAGGAAATTTCTGCCTTTTTGCCCCCAATTAAGGGGAATTTCAGCCTTTTTACTCAAAATAAGGGGAATTTCTGCATTTTTGCCCCAAAATAAGAAAATTTCTGCTTTTTTTTTTAAATAAGTGTAATTTCTGCAATTTTGCCCCAATATAAGTGAAATTTCTGGAATTTTGTTCCGAAATAAGTGGAATTTCTGAGTTTTGCCCCAAAATAAGGAGAATTTCTGTCTTTTTGCCCCAAAATTTAGGGAATTTCTGCCTTTTTGCCCCACAATTAGGGGAATTTCTGCAATTTTGCTCCAAAATATGGGGAATTTTTGCCTTTTTGCCCGAAAATAAGAAGAATGCATAGCTTTTTGCCATAAAAAAGGGAAATTTCTTAATTTTTCTCCAAAATAAAGGGAATTTCTGCTTTTTTGCATCTAAATAGGTGGAATTTCTGTCTTTTCCCCCCAAAACAAAGGGAATTTCTGTCTTTTTTGCCCCAAAATAAGGAAAATTTCTGACTTATTACACTGAAATAAGTGAAATTTCTGCATTTTTTCCCCAAAATAAGGGAAATTTCTGCCTTTTTGCTTCCAAATAAGGGGAATTTCAGATTTTACCTCAAAATAAGGGGAATTTCTGCATTTTTGCCACAAAATATTAGGAATTTCTGCATTTTTGCCTCTAAATAAGTGGAATTTCTGTTTTTTTCCCCCAAAACAAAGGGAATTTCTGTTTTTTGGCCCCAAAATAAGGAAAATTTCTGACTTATTACCCTGACATAAGTGAAATTTCTGCATTTTTTCCCCAAAATAAGGGAAATTTCTGCCTTTTTGCTTCCAAATAAGGGAAATTTCAGATTTTACCTCAAAATAAGGGGAATTTCTGCATTTTTGCCAGAAAATATTAGGAATTTCTGCCTTTTTGCCCCAAAATAAGGAAAATTTCTGCCTTTTTTCCCTGTCATATGTGAAATTTCTGCAATTTTGCCCCCAAATAAGGGAAATCTCTGGAATTTCGCCCCAAAATAAGTGGAATTTCTGAGTTTTGCCCCCAAATAAGGAGAATTTCTGTCTTTTTGCCCCAACATATAGGGAATTTCTGCCTTTTTGCCCCACAATTAGGGGAATTTCTGCAATTTTGCTCCAAAATACGGGGAATTTCTGCATTTTTGCCCGAAAATAAGAAGAATGCATAACTTTTTGGCATAAAAAAGGGAAATTTCTTCATTTTTGCTCCAAAATAAGGGGAATTCTGTTTTTTTGCCTCTAAATAAGTGGAATTTCTGTCTTTTTCCCCCAAAACAAAGGTAATTTCTGTCTTTTTTGCCCCAAAATAAGGAAAATTTCTGACTTATTACCCTGAAGTAAGTGAAATTTCTGCAATTTTGAACCAAAATAAGGGGAATTTCTGCTTTTTTGCCTCTAAATAAGAGGAATTTATGTATTTTTCCCCCAAAACAAAGGGAATTTCTGTCTTTTTTGCACAAATTAAGGAAAATTTCTGACCTATTACCCTGAAATAAGTGAACTTTCTGCAATTTTGCCCCAAAATAAGGGAAATTTCTGCTTTTTGCCCACAAATAAGGGGAATTTCCGCATTTTTACCTCAAAATAAGGGGAATTTCTGCATTTTTGCCACAAAATATTAGGAATTTCTGCCTTTTTGCTCCAAAATAAGGAAAATTTCTGCTTTTTTTCACTGAAAAAAGTGAAATTTCTGCAATTTTGCCCCAAAATAAGTGAATTTTCTGCAATTTTGCCCCAAAATAAGGAAAATTTCTGACTGATTACCCTGAAATAAGTGTAATTTCTGCAATTTTGCCCCAAAATAAGGAAATTTCTGCCTTTTTGCCCCCAATTAAGGGGAATTTCAGCCTTTTTACTCAAAATAAGGGGAATTTCTGCATTTTTGCCCCAAAATATGGAAAATTTCTGCCTTTTTGCTCCAAAATAAGAAAAATTTCTGCAATTTTGTACCAAAATAAATGAAATTTCTTCCTTTTTGCCCCAAAATGAGAAAATTTCTGCTTTTTTTTTGAAATAAGTGTAATTTCTGCAA
This sequence comes from Micromys minutus, assembly GCF_963924665.1. NCBI lineage: Eukaryota > Metazoa > Chordata > Mammalia > Rodentia > Muridae > Micromys > Micromys minutus. Next base: position 125,345 of record NW_027667576.1, read on the forward strand.
TTTTGCCCCAATATAAGTGAAATTTCTGGAATTTTGCTCCGAAATAAGTGGAATTTCTGAGTTTTGCCCCAAAATAAGGAGAATTTCTGTCTTTTTGCCCCAACATTTAGGGAATTTCTGCCTTTTTGCCCCACAATTAGGGGAATTTCTGCAATTTTGCTCCAAAATATGGGGAATTTTTGCCTTTTTGCCCGAAAATAAGAAGAATGCATAGCTTTTTGCCATAAAAAAGGGAAATTTCTTAATTTTTCTCCAAAATAAAGGGAATTTCTGCTTTTTTGCATCTAAATAAGTGGAATTTTTGTCTTTTCCCCCCAAAACAAAGGGAATTTCTGTCTTTTTTGCCCCAAAATAAGGAAAATTTCTGACTTATTACCCTGAAATAAGTGAAATTTCTGCATTTTTTCCCCAAAATAAGGGAAATTTCTGCCTTTTTGCTTCCAAATAAGAGGAATTTCAGATTTTACCTCAAAATAAGGGGAATTTCTGCATTTTTGCCACAAAATATTAAAAATTTCTGCATTTTTGCCTCTAAATAAGTGGAATTTCTGTCTTTTTCCCCCAAAACAAAGGGAATTTCTGTTTTTTGGCCCCAAAATAAGGAAAATTTCTGACTTATTACCCTGACATAAGTGAAATTTCTGCAATTTTGCCCCAAAATAAGGGAAATTTCTGCCTTTTTGATCCCAAATAAGAGGAATTTCACCCTTTTACCTCAAAATAAGGGGAATTTCTGCATTTTTGCCACAAAATATTAGGAATTTCTGCCTTTTTGCCCCAAAATAAAGAAAATTTCTGCCTTTTTTCCATGTCATAAGTGAAATTTCTGCAATTTTGCCCCCAAATAAGGGAAATCTCTGGAATTTCGCCCCAAAATAAGTGGAATTTCTGAGTTTTGCCCCCAAATAAGGAGAATTTCTGTCTTTTTGCCCCAACATATAGGGAATTTCTGCCTTTTTGCCCCACAATTAGGGGAATTTCTGCAATTTTGCTCCAAAATACGGGGAATTTCTGCATTTTTGCCCGAAAATAAGAAGAATGCATAACTTTTTGGCATAAAAAAGGGAAATTTCTTCATTTTTGCTCCAAAATAAGGGGAATTCTGCTTTTTTGCCTCTAAATAAGTGGAATTTCTGTCTTTTTCCCCCAAAACAAAGGTAATTTCTGTCTTTTTTGCCCCAAAATAAGGAAAATTTCTGACTTATTACCCTGAAGTAAGTGAAATTTCTGCAATTTTGAACCAAAATAAGGGGAATTTCTGCTTTTTTGCCTCTAAATAAGAGGAATTTAAGTATTTTTCCCCCAAAACAAAGGGAATTTCTGTCTTTTTTTCGCACAATAAGGAAAATTTCAGACTTATTACCCTGAAATAAGTGAACTTTCTGCAATTTTGCCCCAAAATAAGGGAAATTTCTCCTTTTTGCCCCCAAATAAGGGGAATTTCAGCATTTTTACCTCAAAATAAGGGGAATTTCTGCATTTTTGCCACAAAATATTAGGAATTTCTGCCTTTTTGCTCCAAAATAAGGAAAATTTCTGCTTTTTTTCACTGAAAAAAGTGAAATTTCTGCAATTTTGCCCCAAAATAAGTGAATTTTCTGCAATTTTGCCCCAAAATAAGGAAAATTTCTGACTGATTACCCTGAAATAAGTGTAATTTCTGCAATTTTGCCCCAAAATAAGGAAATTTCTGCCTTTTTGCCCCCAATTAAGGGGAATTTCAGCCTTTTTACTCAAAATAAGGGGAATTTCTGCATTTTTGCCCCAAAATATGGAAAATTTCTGCCTTTTTGCTCCAAAATAAGAAAAATTTCTGCAATTTTGTACCAAAATAAATGAAATTTCTTCCTTTTTGCCCCAAAATGAGAAAATTTCTGCTTTTTTTTTGAAATAAGTGTAATTTCTGCAATTTTGCCCCAATATAAGTGAAATTTCTGGAATTTTGCTCCGAAATAAGTGGAATTTCTGAGTTTTGCCCCAAAATAAGGAGAATTTCTGTCTTTTTGCCCCAACATTTAGGGAATTTCTGCCTTTTTGCCCCACAATTAGGGGAATTTCTGCAATTTTGCTCCAAAATATGGGGAATTTTTGCCTTTTTGCCCGAAAATAAGAAGAATGCATAGCTTTTTGCCATAAAAAAGAGAAATTTCTTAATTTTTCTCCAAAATAAAGGGAATTTCTGCTTTTTTGCATCCAAATAAGTGGAATTTCTGTCTTTTTCCCCCAAAACAAAGGGAATTTCTGTCTTTTTTGCCCCAAAATAAGGAAAATTTCTGACTTATTACCCTGAAATAAGTGAAATTTCTGCAATTTTTCCCCAAAATAAGGGAAATTTCTGCCTTTTTGCTTCCAAATAAGGGGAATTTCAGATTTTACCTCAAAATTAGGGGAATTTCTGCATTTTTGCCACAAAATATTAGGAATTTCTGCATTTTTGCCTCTAAATAAGTGGAATTTCTGTCTTTTTCCCCCAAAACAAAGGGAATTTCTGTTTTTTGGCCCCAAAATAAGGAAAATTTCTGACTTATTACTCTGACATAAGTGAAATTTCTGCAATTTTGCCCCAAAATAAGGGAATTTTCTGCATTTTTGATCCCAAAGAAGAGGAATTTCACCCTTTTACCTCAAAATAAGGGGAATTTCTGCATTTTTGCCACAAAATATTAGGAATTTCTGCTTTTTGCCCCAAAATATGGAAAATTTCTGCCTTTTTTCCCTGTCATAAGTGAAATTTCTGCAATTTTGCCCCCAAATAAGGGAAATCTCTGGAATTTCGCCCCAAAATAAGTGGAATTTCTGAGTATTGCCCCCAAATAAGGAGAATTTTTGTCTTTTTGCCCCAACATATAGGGAATTTCTGCCTTTTTGCCCCAGAATTAGGGGAATTTCTGCAATTTTGCTCCAAAATACGGGGAATTTCTGCATTTTTGCCCGAAAATAAGAAGAATGCATAACTTTTTGGCATAAAAAAGGGAAATTTCTTCATTTTTGCTCCAAAATAAGGGGAATTCTGCTTTTTTGCCACTAAATAAGTGGAATTTCTGTCTTTTTCCCCCAAAACAAAGGTAATTTCTGTATTTTTTGCCCCCAAATAAGGAAAATTTTTTACTTATTGCCCTGAAGTAAGTGAAATTTCTGCAATTTTGTACCAAAATAATGGGAATTTCTGCTTTTTTGCCTCTAAATAAGTGCAATTTATGTATTTTTCCCCCAAAACAAAGGGAATTTCTGTCTTTTTTGTCCAAAATAAAGAAAATTTCTGACTTATTACCCTGAAATAAGTGAAATTTCTGCAATTTTGCTCCAAAATAAGGGAAATTTCTGCTTTTTTGCCCCAAATAAGGGGAATTTAAGGATTTTTACCTCAAAATAAAAGGAATTTCTGCATTTTAGCCACAAAATATTAGGAATTTCTGCCTTTTTGCTTCAAAATAAAAAAAATTTCTGCCTTTTTTCACTGAAATAAGTGAAATTTCTGCAATTTTGCCCCAAAATAAGTGAAATTTCGGCAATTTTGCCACAAAATGAGGCAAATTTCTGGAATTTTGCCCCAAAATAAGTGGAATTTCTGAGTTTTGCCACCAAAATAAAGAGAATTTTTGTTTTTTTGCCCTAACATATAGGGATTTTCTGCCTTTTTGCCCCACAATCAGGGGAATTTCTGCAATTTTGCTCCAAAATACGGGGAATTTCTGCTTTTTAGCCAGAAAATAAGGGGAATGCATACCTTTTGCCACAAAAAAGAGAAATTTCTTTATTTTTGCTCCAAAATAAAAAGAAATTTCTCCTTTTTTGCCTCTAAAAAAGTGGAATATCTGTCTTTTTCCCCAAAAACAAAAGGAATTTCTGTCTTTTTGCCCCAAAATAAGGAAAATTTCTGACTGATTACCCTGAAATAAGTGAAATTTTTGCTATTTTGCCCCAAAATAAGGAAATTTCTGCCTTTTTGCCCTCAATTAAGGGGAATTTCAGCCTTTTAACTCAAAATAAGGGGAATTTCTGCATTTTTGCCCCAAAATATGGAAAATTTCTGCCTTTTTGCCCCAAAATAAGAAAAATTTCTGCAATTTTGTACCAAAATAAAAGAAATTTCTGCCTTTTTGCCCCAAAATAAGAGAATTTCTGCTTTTTTTTGAAATAAGTGAAATTTCTGCAATTTTGCCCCAAAATAAGTGTAATTTCTGCAATTTTGCCCCAATATAAGTGAAATTTCTGGAATTTTGCTCCGAAATAAGTGGAATTTCTGAGTTTTGCCCCAAAATAAGGAGAATTTCTGTCTTTTTGCCCCAACATTTAGGGAATTTCTGCCTTTTTGCACCACAATTAGGGGAATTTCTGCAATTTTGCTCCAAAATACGGGGAATTTCTGCATTTTTGCCCGAAAATAAGAAGAATGCATAACTTTTTGGCATAAAAAAGGGAAATTTCTTCATTTTTGCTCCAAAATAAGGGGAATTCTGCTTTTTTGCCTCTAAATAAGTGGAATTTCTGTCTTTTTCCCCCAAAACAAAGGTAATTTCTGTCTTTTTTGCCCCAAAATAAGGAAAATTTCTGACTTATTACCCTGAAGTAAGTGAAATTTCTGCAATTTTGAACCAAAATAAGGGGAATTTCTGCTTTTTTGCCTCTAAATAAGAGGAATTTATGTATTTTTCCCCCAAAACAAAGGGAATTTCTGTCTTTTTTGCCCAAAATAAGGAAAATTTCTGACTTATTACCCTGAAATAAGTGAACTTTCTGCAATTTTGCCCAAAAATAAGGGAAATTTCTGCTTTTTGCCCCCAAATAAGGGGAATTTCAGCATTTTTACCTCAAAATAAGGGGAATTTCTGCATTTTTGCCACAAAATATTAGGAATTTCTGCCTTTTTGCTCCAAAATAAGGAAAATTTCTGCTTTTTTTCACTGAAAAAAGTGAAATTTCTGCAATTTTGCCCCAAAATAAGTGAATTTTCTGCAATTTTGCCCCAAAATAAGGAAAATTTCTGACTGATTACCCTGAAATAAGTGTAATTTCTGCAATTTTGCCCCAAAATAAGGAAATTTCTGCCTTTTTGCCCCCAATTAAGGGGAATTTCAGCCTTTTTACTCAAAATAAGGGGAATTTCTGCATTTTTGCCCCAAAATATGGAAAATTTCTGCCTTTTTGCTCCATAATAAGAAAAATTTCTGCAATTTTGTACCAAAATAAATGAAATTTCTTCCTTTTTGCCCCAAAATAAGAAAATTTCTGCTTTTTTTTTGAAATAAGTGTAATTTCTGCAATTTTGCCCCAATATAAGTGAAATTTCTGGAATTTTGCTCCGAAATAAGTGGAATTTCTGAGTTTTGCCCCAAAATAAGGAGAATTTCTGTCATTTTGCCCCTACATTTAGGGAATTTCTGCCTTTTTGCCCCACAATTAGGGGAATTTCAGCAATTTTGCTCCAAAATATGGGGAATTTTTGCCTTTTTGCCCGAAAATAAGAAGAATGCATAGCTTTTTGCCATAAAAAAGGGAAATTTCTTTATTTTTTCTCCAAAATAAAGGGAATTTCTGCTTTTTTGCATCTAAATAAGTGGAATTTCTGTCTTTTCCCCCAAAAACAAAGGGAATTTCTGTCTTTTTTGCCCCAAAATAAGGAAAATTTCTGACTTATTACCCTGAAATAAGTGAAATTTCTACATTTTTTCCCCAAAATAAGGGAAATTTCTGCCTTTTTGCTTCCAAATAAGGGGAATTTCAGATTTTACCTCAAAATAAGGGGAATTTCTGCATTTTTGCAACAAAATATTAGGAATTTCTGCATTTTTGCCTCTAAATAAGTGGAATTTCTGTCTTTTTCCCCCAAAACAAAGGGAATTTCTGTTTTTTGGCCCCAAAATAAGGAAAATTTCTGACCTTTACCCTGACATAAGTGAAATTTCTGCAATTTTGCCCCAAAATAAGGGAAATTTCTGCCTTTTTGATCCCAAATAAGAGGAATTTCACCCTTTTACCTCAAAATAAGGGGAATTTCTGCATTTTTGCCACAAAATATTAGGAATTTCTGCCTTTTTGCCACAAAATAAGGAAAATTTCTGCCTTTTTTCCCTGTCATAAGTGAAATTTCTGCAATTTTGCCCCCAAATAAGGGAAATCTCTGGAATTTCGCCCCAAAATAAGTGGAATTTCTGAGTTTTGCCCCCAAATAAGGAGAATTTCTGTCTTTTTGCCCCAACATATAGGGAATTTCTGCCTTTTTGCCCCACAATTAGGGGAATTTCTGCAATTTTGCTCCAAAATACGGGGAATTTCTGCATTTTTGCCCGAAAATAAGAAGAATGCATAACTTTTTGGCATAAAAAAGGGAAATTTCTTCATTTTTGCTCCAAAATAAGGGGAATTCTGCTTTTTTGCCACTAAATAAGTGAAATTTCTGTCTTTTTCCCCCAAAACAAAGGTAATTTCTGTATTTTTTGCCCCCAAATAAGGAAAATTTTTTACTTATTACCCTGAAGTAAGTGTAATTTCTGAAATTTTGAACCAAAATAAGGGGAATTTCTGCTTTTTTGCCTCTAAATAAGTGCAATTTATGTATTTTTTCCCCAAAACAAAGGGAATTTCTGTCTTTTTTGTCCAAAATAAAGAAAATTTCTGACTTATTACCCTGAAATAAGTGAAATTTCTGCAATTTTGCCCCAAAATAAGGGAAATTTCTGCTTTTTTGCCCCCAAATAAGGGGAATTTCAGGATTTTTACCTCAAAATAAAAGGAATTTCTGCATTTTAGCCACAAAATATTAGGAATTTCTGCCTTTTTGCCCCAAAATAAGAGAATTTCTGCTTTTTTTTGAAATAAGTGAAATTTCTGCAATTTTGCCCCAAAATAAGTGTAATTTCTGCAATTTTGCCCCAATATAAGTGAAATTTCTGGAATTTTGCTCCGAAATAAGTGGAATTTCTGAGTTTTGCCCCAAAATAAGGAGAATTTCTGTCTTTTTGCCCCAACATTTAGGGAATTTCTGCCTTTTTGCCCCACAATTAGGGGAATTTCTGCAATTTTGCTCCAAAATATGGGGAATTTCTGCCTTTTTGCCCGAAAATAAGAAGAATGCATAGCTTTTTGCCATAAAAAAGGGAAATTTCTTCATTTTTGCTCCAAAATAAAGGGAATTTCTGCTTTTTTGCATCTAAATAAGTGGAATTTCTGTCTTTTTTCCCCCAAAACAAAGGGAATTTCTGTCTTTTTTGCCCCAAAATAAGAAAAATTTCTGACTTATTACCCTGAAATAAGTGAAATTTCTGCAATTTTTCCCCAAAATAAGAGAAAATTTCGGCCTTTTTGCACCCAAATAAAGGGAATTTCAGCTTCTTACCTCAAAATAAGGGGAATTTCTGCATTTTTGCCACAAAATATTAGGAATTTCTGCATTTTTGCCTCAAAATAAGTGGAATTTCTGACTTTTTCCCCCAAAACAAAGGGAATTTCTGTTTTTTGGCCCCAAAATAAGAAAAATTTCTGACTTATTACCCTTACATAAGTGAAATTTCTGCAATTTTGCCCCAAAATAAGAGAAATTTCTGCCTTTTTGCCCCCAAATAAGGGGAATTTCAGCCTTTTAACTCAAAATAAAAAAAATTTCTGCATTTTTGCCCCAAAATATGGGAAATTTCTGCCTTTTTGCCCCAAAATAAGAAAATTTCTGCTTTTTTTATGAAATAAGTGAAATTTCTGCAATTTTGCCCCAAAATAAGTTAAATTTCTGAGTTTTGCCCTAAAATAAGGAGAATTTCTCTCTTTTTGCCCCAACACATAGGGAATTTCTGCCTTTTTGTACCACAATTAGGGGAATTTCTGCAATTTTGCTCCAAAATACGGGGAATTTCTGCCTTTTTTGTCCGAAAATAATAAGAATGCATACCTTTTTGCCATAAAAAAGAAAAATTTCTTCATTTTTGCTCCAAAATAAGGGGAATTTCTGCTTTTATGACTCTAAATAAGTGGAATTTCTGTCTTTTTCCCCCAAAACAAAGGGAATTTCTGTCTTTTTTGCCCCAAAATAAGGAAAATTTCTGACTTATTACCCTGCAATAAGTGAAATTTCTGCAATTTTGCCTCAAAATAAGGGAAATTTCTGCTTTTGGCCCCCCAAATAAGGGGAATTTCAGCCTTTTTACCTCAAAATGAATGGGAATTTCTGCATATTTGCCCCAAAATATGGGAAATTTCTGCCTTTTTGCCCAAAATAAGAAAAATTTCTGCAATTTTGTACCAAAATATGGGAAATTTCTGCTTTTTTGCCCCAAAATAAGAAAATTTCTGCTTTTTTTTTCTGAAATAAGTGAAATTTCTCAAATTTTGCCACAAAATAAGTGAAATTTCTGCAATTTTGCCCCAAAATAAGGGAAATTTCTGGAATTTTGCCCCAAAATGAGTGGAATTTCTGAGTTTCCCCAAAATAAGGAGAATTTCTGTCTTTTTGCCCCAACATATAGGGAATTTCTGCATTTTTGCCCCACAATTAGGTTAATTTCTGCAATTTTGCTCCAAAATACGGGGAATTTCTGCCTTTTTGCCCGAAAATAAGAAGAATGCATACCCTTTTCCATAAAACAGGGAAATTTCTGTAATTTTGCTCCAAAATAAGGGGAATTTCTGCTTTTTGGCCTCTAAATATGTGGAATTTCTGTCTTTTTCCCCCAAAACAAGGGGAATTTCTGTCCTTTTTGCACCAAAATAAGGAAATTTTCTGACTTATTACCCTGAAATAAGTGAAATTTCTTCAATTTTGCCCCAAAATAAGGGAAATTTCTGCCTTTTTACCCCCAATAAAGATGAATTTCACCCTTTTACCTCAAAATAAGGGGAATTTCTGCATTTTTGCCACAAAATATTAGGAATTTCTGCCTTTTTGCCCTAAAATAAGGAAATTTTCTGCCTTTTTTCCCTGCCATAAGTAAAATTTCTGCAATTTTGCCCCCAAAAAAAAGAAATCTCTGGAATTTTGCCCCAAAATAAGTGGAATTTCTGAGTTTTGCCCCCAAATAAGGAGAATTTCTGTCTTTTTGCCCCAACATATAGGGAATTTCGGCCTTTTTGCCCCACAATTAGGGCAATTTCTGCAATTTTGCTCCAAAATACGGGGAATTTCTGCCTATTTGCCCGAAAATAAGAAGAATTCATAACTTTTTCTATAAAAAAGGGAAATGTCTTCATTTTTGCTCCAAAATAAAGGAAATTCTGCTTTTTGCCTCTAAATAAGTGGAATTTCTGTCTTTTTCCCCCAAAACAAAGGTAATTTCTGTCTTTTTTGCCCCCAAATAAGGAAAATTTCTGACTTATTACCATGAAGTAAGTGAAATTTCTGCAATTTTGAACCAAAATAAGGGGAATTTCTGCTTTTTTGCCTCTAAATAAGTGGAATTTATGTATTTTTCCCCCAAAACAAAGGGAATTTCTGTCTTTTTTGCCCAAAAAAAAAGAAAATTTCTGACTTATTACCCTAAAATAAGTGAAATTTCTGAAATTTTGCCCCAAAATAAGGGAAATTTCTGCTTTTTTGCCCCCAAATAAGGGGAATTTCAGCATTTTTACCTCAAAATAAGGGGAATTTCTGCATTTTTGCCACAAAATATTAGGAATTTCTGCCTTTTTGCCCCAAAATAAGGAAAATTTCTGCCATTTTTCACTGAAATAAGTGAAATTTCTGCAATTTTGCCCCAAAATAAGGAAATTTCTGCCTTTTTGCCCCCAAATAAGGGAATTTCAGGATTTTTACCTCAAAATAAAAGGAATTTCTGCATTTTAGCCACAAAATATTAGGAATTTCTGCCTTTTTGCCCCAAAATAAGAGAATTTCTGCTTTTTTTTGAAATAAGTGAAATTTCTGCAATTTTGCCCCAAAATAAGTGTAATTTCTGCAATTTTGCCCCAATATAAGTGAAATTTCTGGAATTTTGCTCCGAAATAAGTGGAATTTCTGAGTTTTGCCCCAAAATAAGGAGAATTTCTGTCTTTTTGCCCCAACATTTAGGGAATTTCTGCCTTTTTGCCCCACAATTAGGGGAATTTCTGCAATTTTGCTCCAAAATATGGGGAATTTCTGCCTTTTTGCCCGAAAATAAGAAGAATGCATAGCTTTTTGCCATAAAAAAGGGAAATTTCTTCATTTTTGCTCCAAAATAAAGGGAATTTCTGCTTTTTTGCATCTAAATAAGTGGAATTTCTGTCTTTTTTCCCCCAAAACAAAGGGAATTTCTGTCTTTTTTGCCCCAAAATAAGAAAAATTTCTGACTTATTACCCTGAAATAAGTGAAATTTCTGCAATTTTTCCCCAAAATAAGAGAAAATTTCGGCCTTTTTGCACCCAAATAAAGGGAATTTCAGCTTCTTACCTCAAAATAAGGGGAATTTCTGCATTTTTGCCACAAAATATTAGGAATTTCTGCATTTTTGCCTCAAAATAAGTGGAATTTCTGACTTTTTCCCCCAAAACAAAGGGAATTTCTGTTTTTTGGCCCCAAAATAAGAAAAATTTCTGACTTATTACCCTTACATAAGTGAAATTTCTGCAATTTTGCCCCAAAATAAGAGAAATTTCTGCCTTTTTGCCCCCAAATAAGGGGAATTTCAGCCTTTTAACTCAAAATAAAAAAAATTTCTGCATTTTTGCCCCAAAATATGGGAAATTTCTGCTTTTTTGCCCCAAAATAAGAAAATTTCTGCTTTTTTTATGAAATAAGTGAAATTTCTGCAATTTTGCCCCAAAATAAGTTAAATTTCTGAGTTTTGCCATAAAATAAGGAGAATTTCTCTCTTTTTGCCCCAACACATAGGGAATTTCTGCCTTTTTGTACCACAATTAGGGGAATTTCTGCAATTTTGCTCCAAAATACGGGGAATTTCTGCCTTTTTTGTCCGAAAATAATAAGAATGCATACCTTTTTGCCATAAAAAAGAAAAATTTCTTCATTTTTGCTCCAAAATAAGGGGAATTTCTGCTTTTATGACTCTAAATAAGTGGAATTTCTGTCTTTTTCCCCCAAAACAAAGGGAATTTCTGTCTTTTTTGCCCCAAAATAAGGAAAATTTCTGACTTATTACCCTGCAATAAGTGAAATTTCTGCAATTTTGCCTCAAAATAAGGGAAATTTCTGCCTTTTTGCCCCCAAATAAGGGGAATTTCAGCCTTTTTACCTCAAAATGAATGGGAATTTCTGCATATTTGCCCCAAAATATGGGAAATTTCTGCCTTTTTGCCCAAAATAAGAAAAATTTCTGCAATTTTGTACCAAAATATGGGAAATTTCTGCTTTTTTGCCCCAAAATAAGAAAATTTCTGCTTTTTTTTCCTGAAATAAGTGAAATTTCTCAAATTTTGCCACAAAATAAGTGAAATTTCTGCAATTTTGCCCCAAAATAAGGGAAATTTCTGGAATTTTGCCCCAAAATGAGTGGAATTTCTGAGTTTCCCCAAAATAAGGAGAATTTCTGTCTTTTTGCCCCAACATATAGGGAATTTCTGCATTTTTGCCCCACAATTAGGTTAATTTCTGCAATTTTGCTCCAAAATACGGGGAATTTCTGCCTTTTTGCCCGAAAATAAGAAGAATGCATACCTTTTTCCATAAAACAGGGAAATTTCTGTAATTTTGCTCCAAAATAAGGGGAATTTCTGCTTTTTGGCCTCTAAATATGTGGAATTTCTGTCTTTTTCCCCCAAAACAAGGGGAATTTCTGTCCTTTTTGCACCAAAATAAGGAAATTTTCTGACTTATTACCCTGAAATAAGTGAAATTTCTGCAATTTTGCCCCAAAATAAGGGAAATTTCTGCCTTTTTACCCCCAATAAAGATGAATTTCACCCTTTTACCTCAAAATAAGGGGAATTTCTGCATTTTTGCCACAAAATATTAGGAATTTCTGCCTTTTTGCCCTAAAATAAGGAAATTTTCTGCCTTTTTTCCCTGCCATAAGTAAAATTTCTGCAATTTTGCCCCCAAAAAAGGGAAATCTCTGGAATTTTGCCCCAAAATAAGTGGAATTTCTGAGTTTTGCCCCCAAATAAGGAGAATTTCTGTCTTTTTGCCCCAACATATAGGGAATTTCGGCCTTTTTGCCCCACAATTAGGGGAATTTCTGCAATTTTGCTCCAAAATACGGGGAATTTCTGCCTATTTGCCCGAAAATAAGAAGAATTCATAACTTTTTCTATAAAAAAGGGAAATGTCTTCATTTTTGCTCCAAAATAAAGGGAATTCTGCTTTTTGCCTCTAAATAAGTGGAATTTCTGTCTTTTTCCCCCAAAACAAAGGTAATTTCTGTCTTTTTTGCCCCCAAATAAGGAAAATTTCTGACTTATTACCATGAAGTAAGTGAAATTTCTGCAATTTTGCCCCAAAATAAGGGAAATTTCTGCTTTTTGCCCCCAAATAAGGGGAATTTCAGCATTTTTACCTCAAAATAAGGGGAATTTCTGCATTTTTGCCACAAAATATTAGGAATTTCTGCCTTTTTGCTCCAAAATAAGGAAAATTTCTGCTTTTTTTCACTGAAAAAAGTGAAATTTCTGCAATTTTGCCCCAAAATAAGTGAATTTTCTGCAATTTTGCCCCAAAATAAGGAAAATTTCTGACTGATTACCCTGAAATAAGTGTAATTTCTGCAATTTTGCCCCAAAATAAGGAAATTTCTGCCTTTTTGCCCCCAATTAAGGGGAATTTCAGCCTTTTTACTCAAAATAAGGGGAATTTCTGCATTTTTGCCCCAAAATATGGAAAATTTCTGCCTTTTTGCTCCAAAATAAGAAAAATTTCTGCAATTTTGTACCAAAATAAATGAAATTTCTTCCTTTTTGCCCCAAAATGAGAAAATTTCTGCTTTTTTTTTGAAATAAGTGTAATTTCTGCAATTTTGCCCCAATATAAGTGAAATTTCTGGAATTTTGCTCCGAAATAAGTGGAATTTCTGAGTTTTGCCCCAAAATAAGGAGAATTTCTGTCTTTTTGCCCCAACATTTAGGGAATTTCTGCCTTTTTGCCCCACAATTAGGGGAATTTCTGCAATTTTGCTCCAAAATATGGGGAATTTTTGCCTTTTTGCCCGAAAATAAGAAGAATGCATAGCTTTTTGCCATAAAAAAGAGAAATTTCTTAATTTTTCTCAAAAATAAAGGGAATTTCTGCTTTTTTGCATCCAAATAAGTGGAATTTCTGTCTTTTTCCCCCAAAACAAAGGGAATTTCTGTCTTTTTTGCCCCAAAATAAGGAAAATTTCTGACTTATTACCCTGAAATAAGTGAAATTTCTGCAATTTTTCCCCAAAATAAGGGAAATTTCTGCCTTTTTGCTTCCAAATAAGGGGAATTTCAGATTTTACCTCAAAATTAGGGGAATTTCTGCATTTTTGCCACAAAATATTAGGAATTTCTGCATTTTTGCCTCTAAATAAGTGGAATTTCTGTCTTTTTCCCCCAAAACAAAGGGAATTTCTGTTTTTTGGCCCCAAAATAAGGAAAATTTCTGACTTATTACTCTGACATAAGTGAAATTTCTGCAATTTTGCCCCAAAATAAGGGAATTTTCTGCATTTTTGATCCCAAAGAAGAGGAATTTCACCCTTTTACCTCAAAATAAGGGGAATTTCTGCATTTTTGCCACAAAATATTAGGAATTTCTGCTTTTTGCCCCAAAATATGGAAAATTTCTGCCTTTTTTCCCTGTCATAAGTGAAATTTCTGCAATTTTGCCCCCAAATAAGGGAAATCTCTGGAATTTCGCCCCAAAATAAGTGGAATTTCTGAGTATTGCCCCCAAATAAGGAGAATTTTTGTCTTTTTGCCCCAACATATAGGGAATTTCTGCCTTTTTGCCCCAGAATTAGGGGAATTTCTGCAATTTTGCTCCAAAATACGGGGAATTTCTGCATTTTTGCCCGAAAATAAGAAGAATGCATAACTTTTTGGCATAAAAAAGGGAAATTTCTTCATTTTTGCTCCAAAATAAGGGGAATTCTGCTTTTTTGCCACTAAATAAGTGGAATTTCTGTCTTTTTCCCCCAAAACAAAGGTAATTTCTGTATTTTTTGCCCCCAAATAAGGAAAATTTTTTACTTATTGCCCTGAAGTAAGTGAAATTTCTGCAATTTTGTACCAAAATAATGGGAATTTCTGCTTTTTTGCCTCTAAATAAGTGCAATTTATGTATTTTTTCCCCAAAACAAAGGGAATTTCTGTCTTTTTTGTCCAAAATAAAGAAAATTTCTGACTTATTACCCTGAAATAAGTGAAATTTCTGCAATTTTGCTCCAAAATAAGGGAAATTTCTGCTTTTTTGCCCCAAATAAGGGGAATTTAAGGATTTTTACCTCAAAATAAAAGGAATTTCTGCATTTTAGCCACAAAATATTAGGAATTTCTGCCTTTTTGCTTCAAAATAAAAAAAATTTCTGCCTTTTTTCACTGAAATAAGTGAAATTTCTGCAATTTTGCCCCAAAATAAGTGAAATTTCGGCAATTTTGCCACAAAATGAGGCAAATTTCTGGAATTTTGCCCCAAAATAAGTGGAATTTCTGAGTTTTGCCACCAAAATAAAGAGAATTTTTGTTTTTTTGCCCTAACATATAGGGATTTTCTGCCTTTTTGCCCCACAATCAGGGGAATTTCTGCAATTTTGCTCCAAAATACGGGGAATTTCTGCTTTTTAGCCAGAAAATAAGGGGAATGCATACCTTTTGCCACAAAAAAGAGAAATTTCTTTATTTTTGCTCCAAAATAAAAAGAAATTTCTCCTTTTTTGCCTCTAAAAAAGTGGAATATCTGTCTTTTTCCCCAAAAACAAAAGGAATTTCTGTCTTTTTGCCCCAAAATAAGGAAAATTTCTGACTGATTACCCTGAAATAAGTGAAATTTTTGCTATTTTGCCCCAAAATAAGGAAATTTCTGCCTTTTTGCCCTCAATTAAGGGGAATTTCAGCCTTTTAACTCAAAATAAGGGGAATTTCTGCATTTTTGCCCCAAAATATGGAAAATTTCTGCCTTTTTGCCCCAAAATAAGAAAAATTTCTGCAATTTTGTACCAAAATAAAAGAAATTTCTGCCTTTTTGCCCCAAAATAAGAGAATTTCTGCTTTTTTTTGAAATAAGTGAAATTTCTGCAATTTTGCCCCAAAATAAGTGTAATTTCTGCAATTTTGCCCCAATATAAGTGAAATTTCTGGAATTTTGCTCCGAAATAAGTGGAATTTCTGAGTTTTGCCCCAAAATAAGGAGAATTTCTGTCTTTTTGCCCCAACATTTAGGGAATTTCTGCCTTTTTGCACCACAATTAGGGGAATTTCTGCAATTTTGCTCCAAAATACGGGGAATTTCTGCATTTTTGCCCGAAAATAAGAAGAATGCATAACTTTTTGGCATAAAAAAGGGAAATTTCTTCATTTTTGCTCCAAAATAAGGGGAATTCTGCTTTTTTGCCTCTAAATAAGTGGAATTTCTGTCTTTTTCCCCCAAAACAAAGGTAATTTCTGTCTTTTTTGCCCCAAAATAAGGAAAATTTCTGACTTATTACCCTGAAGTAAGTGAAATTTCTGCAATTTTGAACCAAAATAAGGGGAATTTCTGCTTTTTTGCCTCTAAATAAGAGGAATTTATGTATTTTTCCCCCAAAACAAAGGGAATTTCTGTCTTTTTTGCCCAAAATAAGGAAAATTTCTGACTTATTACCCTGAAATAAGTGAACTTTCTGCAATTTTGCCCCAAAATAAGGGAAATTTCTGCTTTTTGCCCCCAAATAAGGGGAATTTCAGCATTTTTACCTCAAAATAAGGGGAATTTCTGCATTTTTGCCACAAAATATTAGGAATTTCTGCCTTTTTGCTCCAAAATAAGGAAAATTTCTGCTTTTTTTCACTGAAAAAAGTGAAATTTCTGCAATTTTGCCCCAAAATAAGTGAATTTTCTGCAATTTTGCCCCAAAATAAGGAAAATTTCTGACTGATTACCCTGAAATAAGTGTAATTTCTGCAATTTTGCCCCAAAATAAGGAAATTTCTGCCTTTTTGCCCCCAATTAAGGGGAATTTCAGCCTTTTTACTCAAAATAAGGGGAATTTCTGCATTTTTGCCCCAAAATATGGAAAATTTCTGCCTTTTTGCTCCATAATAAGAAAAATTTCTGCAATTTTGTACCAAAATAAATGAAATTTCTTCCTTTTTGCCCCAAAATAAGAAAATTTCTGCTTTTTTTTTGAAATAAGTGTAATTTCTGCAATTTTGCCCCAATATAAGTGAAATTTCTGGAATTTTGCTCCGAAATAAGTGGAATTTCTGAGTTTTGCCCCAAAATAAGGAGAATTTCTGTCATTTTGCCCCTACATTTAGGGAATTTCTGCCTTTTTGCCCCACAATTAGGGGAATTTCAGCAATTTTGCTCCAAAATATGGGGAATTTTTGCCTTTTTGCCCGAAAATAAGAAGAATGCATAGCTTTTTGCCATAAAAAAGGGAAATTTCTTTATTTTTTCTCCAAAATAAAGGGAATTTCTGCTTTTTTGCATCTAAATAAGTGGAATTTCTGTCTTTTCCCCCAAAAACAAAGGGAATTTCTGTCTTTTTTGCCCCAAAATAAGGAAAATTTCTGACTTATTACCCTGAAATAAGTGAAATTTCTACATTTTTTCCCCAAAATAAGGGAAATTTCTGCCTTTTTGCTTCCAAATAAGGGGAATTTCAGATTTTACCTCAAAATAAGGGGAATTTCTGCATTTTTGCAACAAAATATTAGGAATTTCTGCATTTTTGCCTCTAAATAAGTGGAATTTCTGTCTTTTTCCCCCAAAACAAAGGGAATTTCTGTTTTTTGGCCCCAAAATAAGGAAAATTTCTGACCTATTACCCTGACATAAGTGAAATTTCTGCAATTTTGCCCCAAAATAAGGGAAATTTCTGCCTTTTTGATCCCAAATAAGAGGAATTTCACCCTTTTACCTCAAAATAAGGGGAATTTCTGCATTTTTGCCACAAAATATTAGGAATTTCTGCCTTTTTGCCACAAAATAAGGAAAATTTCTGCCTTTTTTCCCTGTCATAAGTGAAATTTCTGCAATTTTGCCCCCAAATAAGGGAAATCTCTGGAATTTCGCCCCAAAATAAGTGGAATTTCTGAGTTTTGCCCCCAAATAAGGAGAATTTCTGTCTTTTTGCCCCAACATATAGGGAATTTCTGCCTTTTTGCCCCACAATTAGGGGAATTTCTGCAATTTTGCTCCAAAATACGGGGAATTTCTGCATTTTTGCCCGAAAATAAGAAGAATGCATAACTTTTTGGCATAAAAAAGGGAAATTTCTTCATTTTTGCTCCAAAATAAGAGGAATTCTGCTTTTTTGCCACTAAATAAGTGAAATTTCTGTCTTTTTCCCCCAAAACAAAGGTAATTTCTGTATTTTTTGCCCCCAAATAAGGAAAATTTTTTACTTATTACCCTGAAGTAAGTGTAATTTCTGAAATTTTGAACCAAAATAAGGGGAATTTCTGCTTTTTTGCCTCTAAATAAGTGCAATTTATGTATTTTTTCCCCAAAACAAAGGGAATTTCTGTCTTTTTTGTCCAAAATAAAGAAAATTTCTGACTTATTACCCTGAAATAAGTGAAATTTCTGCAATTTTGCCCCAAAATAAGGGAAATTTCTGCTTTTTTGCCCCCAAATAAGGGGAATTTCAGGATTTTTACCTCAAAATAAAAGGAATTTCTGCATTTTAGCCACAAAATATTAGGAATTTCTGCCTTTTTGCCCCAAAATAAGAGAATTTCTGCTTTTTTTTGAAATAAGTGAAATTTCTGCAATTTTGCCCCAAAATAAGTGTAATTTCTGCAATTTTGCCCCAATATAAGTGAAATTTCTGGAATTTTGCTCCGAAATAAGTGGAATTTCTGAGTTTTGCCCCAAAATAAGGAGAATTTCTGTCTTTTTGCCCCAACATTTAGGGAATTTCTGCCTTTTTGCCCCACAATTAGGGGAATTTCTGCAATTTTGCTCCAAAATATGGGGAATTTCTGCCTTTTTGCCCGAAAATAAGAAGAATGCATAGCTTTTTGCCATAAAAAAGGGAAATTTCTTCATTTTTTCTCCAAAATAAAGGGAATTTCTGCTTTTTTGCATCTAAATAAGTGGAATTTCTGTCTTTTTTCCCCCAAAACAAAGGGAATTTCTGTCTTTTTTGCCCCAAAATAAGAAAAATTTCTGACTTATTACCCTGAAATAAGTGAAATTTCTGCAATTTTTCCCCAAAATAAGAGAAAATTTCGGCCTTTTTGCACCCAAATAAAGGGAATTTCAGCTTCTTACCTCAAAATAAGGGGAATTTCTGCATTTTTGCCACAAAATATTAGGAATTTCTGCATTTTTGCCTCAAAATAAGTGGAATTTCTGACTTTTTCCCCCAAAACAAAGGGAATTTCTGTTTTTTGGCCCCAAAATAAGAAAAATTTCTGACTTATTACCCTTACATAAGTGAAATTTCTGCAATTTTGCCCCAAAATAAGAGAAATTTCTGCCTTTTTGCCCCCAAATAAGGGGAATTTCAGCCTTTTAACTCAAAATAAAAAAAATTTCTGCATTTTTGCCCCAAAATATGGGAAATTTCTGCCTTTTTGCCCCAAAATAAGAAAATTTCTGCTTTTTTTATGAAATAAGTGAAATTTCTGCAATTTTGCCCCAAAATAAGTTAAATTTCTGAGTTTTGCCCTAAAATAAGGAGAATTTCTCTCTTTTTGCCCCAACACATAGGGAATTTCTGCCTTTTTGTACCACAATTAGGGGAATTTCTGCAATTTTGCTCCAAAATACGGGGAATTTCTGCCTTTTTTGTCCGAAAATAATAAGAATGCATACCTTTTTGCCATAAAAAAGAAAAATTTCTTCATTTTTGCTCCAAAATAAGGGGAATTTCTGATTTTATGACTCTAAATAAGTGGAATTTCTGTCTTTTTCCCCCAAAACAAAGGGAATTTCTGTCTTTTTTGCCCCAAAATAAGGAAAATTTCTGACTTATTACCCTGCAATAAGTGAAATTTCTGCAATTTTGCCTCAAAATAAGGGAAATTTCTGCTTTTGGCTCCCCAAATAAGGGGAATTTCAGCCTTTTTACCTCAAAATGAATGGGAATTTCTGCATATTTGCCCCAAAATATGGGAAATTTCTGCCTTTTTGCCCAAAATAAGAAAAATTTCTGCAATTTTGTACCAAAATATGGGAAATTTCTGCTTTTTTGCCCCAAAATAAGAAAATTTCTGCTTTTTTTTTCTGAAATAAGTGAAATTTCTCAAATTTTGCCACAAAATAAGTGAAATTTCTGCAATTTTGCCCCAAAATAAGGGAAATTTCTGGAATTTTGCCCCAAAATGAGTGGAATTTCTGAGTTTCCCCAAAATAAGGAGAATTTCTGTCTTTTTGCCCCAACATATAGGGAATTTCTGCATTTTTGCCCCACAATTAGGTTAATTTCTGCAATTTTGCTCCAAAATACGGGGAATTTCTGCCTTTTTGCCCGAAAATAAGAAGAATGCATACCCTTTTCCATAAAACAGGGAAATTTCTGTAATTTTGCTCCAAAATAAGGGGAATTTCTGCTTTTTGGCCTCTAAATATGTGGAATTTCTGTCTTTTTCCCCCAAAACAAGGGGAATTTCTGTCCTTTTTGCACCAAAATAAGGAAATTTTCTGACTTATTACCCTGAAATAAGTGAAATTTCTTCAATTTTGCCCCAAAATAAGGGAAATTTCTGCCTTTTTACCCCCAATAAAGATGAATTTCACCCTTTTACCTCAAAATAAGGGGAATTTCTGCATTTTTGCCACAAAATATTAGGAATTTCTGCCTTTTTGCCCTAAAATAAGGAAATTTTCTGCCTTTTTTCCCTGCCATAAGTAAAATTTCTGCAATTTTGCCCCCAAAAAAAAGAAATCTCTGGAATTTTGCCCCAAAATAAGTGGAATTTCTGAGTTTTGCCCCCAAATAAGGAGAATTTCTGTCTTTTTGCCCCAACATATAGGGAATTTCGGCCTTTTTGCCCCACAATTAGGGCAATTTCTGCAATTTTGCTCCAAAATACGGGGAATTTTTGCCTATTTGCCCGAAAATAAGAAGAATTCATAACTTTTTCTATAAAAAAGGGAAATGTCTTCATTTTTGCTCCAAAATAAAGGAAATTCTGCTTTTTGCCTCTAAATAAGTGGAATTTCTGTCTTTTTCCCCCAAAACAAAGGTAATTTCTGTCTTTTTTGCCCCCAAATAAGGAAAATTTCTGACTTATTACCATGAAGTAAGTGAAATTTCTGCAATTTTGAACCAAAATAAGGGGAATTTCTGCTTTTTTGCCTCTAAATAAGTGGAATTTATGTATTTTTCCCCCAAAACAAAGGGAATTTCTGTCTTTTTTGCCCAAAAAAAAAGAAAATTTCTGACTTATTACCCTAAAATAAGTGAAATTTCTGCAATTTTGCCCCAAAATAAGGGAAATTTCTGCTTTTTTGCCCCCAAATAAGGGGAATTTCAGCATTTTTACCTCAAAATAAGGGGAATTTCTGCATTTTTGCCACAAAATATTAGGAATTTCTGCCTTTTTGCCCCAAAATAAGGAAAATTTCTGCCATTTTTCACTGAAATAAGTGAAATTTCTGCAATTTTGCCCCAAAATAAGGAAATTTCTGCCTTTTTGCCCCCAAATAAGGGAATTTCAGGATTTTTACCTCAAAATAAAAGGAATTTCTGCATTTTAGCCACAAAATATTAGGAATTTCTGCCTTTTTGCCCCAAAATAAGAGAATTTCTGCTTTTTTTTGAAATAAGTGAAATTTCTGCAATTTTGCCCCAAAATAAGTGTAATTTCTGCAATTTTGCCCCAATATAAGTGAAATTTCTGGAATTTTGCTCCGAAATAAGTGGAATTTCTGAGTTTTGCCCCAAAATAAGGAGAATTTCTGTCTTTTTGCCCCAACATTTAGGGAATTTCTGCCTTTTTGCCCCACAATTAGGGGAATTTCTGCAATTTTGCTCCAAAATATGGGGAATTTCTGCCTTTTTGCCCGAAAATAAGAAGAATGCATAGCTTTTTGCCATAAAAAAGGGAAATTTCTTCATTTTTGCTCCAAAATAAAGGGAATTTCTGCTTTTTTGCATCTAAATAAGTGGAATTTCTGTCTTTTTTCCCCCAAAACAAAGGGAATTTCTGTCTTTTTTGCCCCAAAATAAGAAAAATTTCTGACTTATTACCCTGAAATAAGTGAAATTTCTGCAATTTTTCCCCAAAATAAGAGAAAATTTCGGCCTTTTTGCACCCAAATAAAGGGAATTTCAGCTTCTTACCTCAAAATAAGGGGAATTTCTGCATTTTTGCCACAAAATATTAGGAATTTCTGCATTTTTGCCTCAAAATAAGTGGAATTTCTGACTTTTTCCCCCAAAACAAAGGGAATTTCTGTTTTTTGGCCCCAAAATAAGAAAAATTTCTGACTTATTACCCTTACATAAGTGAAATTTCTGCAATTTTGCCCCAAAATAAGAGAAATTTCTGCCTTTTTGCCCCCAAATAAGGGGAATTTCAGCCTTTTAACTCAAAATAAAAAAAATTTCTGCATTTTTGCCCCAAAATATGGGAAATTTCTGCCTTTTTGCCCCAAAATAAGAAAATTTCTGCTTTTTTTATGAAATAAGTGAAATTTCTGCAATTTTGCCCCAAAATAAGTTAAATTTCTGAGTTTTGCCATAAAATAAGGAGAATTTCTCTCTTTTTGCCCCAACACATAGGGAATTTCTGCCTTTTTGTACCACAATTAGGGGAATTTCTGCAATTTTGCTCCAAAATACGGGGAATTTCTGCCTTTTTTGTCCGAAAATAATAAGAATGCATACCTTTTTGCCATAAAAAAGAAAAATTTCTTCATTTTTGCTCCAAAATAAGGGGAATTTCTGCTTTTATGACTCTAAATAAGTGGAATTTCTGTCTTTTTCCCCCAAAACAAAGGGAATTTCTGTCTTTTTTGCCCCAAAATAAGGAAAATTTCTGACTTATTACCCTGCAATAAGTGAAATTTCTGCAATTTTGCCTCAAAATAAGGGAAATTTCTGCCTTTTTGCCCCCAAATAAGGGGAATTTCAGCCTTTTTACCTCAAAATGAATGGGAAATTCTGCATATTTGCCCCAAAATATGGGAAATTTCTGCCTTTTTGCCCAAAATAAGAAAAATTTCTGCAATTTTGTACCAAAATATGGGAAATTTCTGCTTTTTTGCCCCAAAATAAGAAAATTTCTGCTTTTTTTTCCTGAAATAAGTGAAATTTCTCAAATTTTGCCACAAAATAAGTGAAATTTCTGCAATTTTGCCCCAAAATAAGGGAAATTTCTGGAATTTTGCCCCAAAATGAGTGGAATTTCTGAGTTTCCCCAAAATAAGGAGAATTTCTGTCTTTTTGCCCCAACATATAGGGAATTTCTGCATTTTTGCCCCACAATTAGGTTAATTTCTGCAATTTTGCTCCAAAATACGGGGAATTTCTGCCTTTTTGCCCGAAAATAAGAAGAATGCATACCTTTTTCCATAAAACAGGGAAATTTCTGTAATTTTGCTCCAAAATAAGGGGAATTTCTGCTTTTTGGCCTCTAAATATGTGGAATTTCTGTCTTTTTCCCCCAAAACAAGGGGAATTTCTGTCCTTTTTGCACCAAAATAAGGAAATTTTCTGACTTTTTACCCTGAAATAAGTGAAATTTCTGCAATTTTGCCCCAAAATAAGGGAAATTTCTGCCTTTTTACCCCCAATAAAGATGAATTTCACCCTTTTACCTCAAAATAAGGGGAATTTCTGCATTTTTGCCACAAAATATTAGGAATTTCTGCCTTTTTGCCCTAAAATAAGGAAATTTTCTGCCTTTTTTCCCTGCCATAAGTAAAATTTCTGCAATTTTGCCCCCAAAAAAGGGAAATCTCTGGAATTTTGCCCCAAAATAAGTGGAATTTCTGAGTTTTGCCCCCAAATAAGGAGAATTTCTGTCTTTTTGCCCCAACATATAGGGAATTTCGGCCTTTTTGCCCCACAATTAGGGGAATTTCTGCAATTTTGCTCCAAAATACGGGGAATTTCTGCCTATTTGCCCGAAAATAAGAAGAATTCATAACTTTTTCTATAAAAAAGGGAAATGTCTTCATTTTTGCTCCAAAATAAAGGGAATTCTGCTTTTTGCCTCTAAATAAGTGGAATTTCTGTCTTTTTCCCCCAAAACAAAGGTAATTTCTGTCTTTTTTGCCCCCAAATAAGGAAAATTTCTGACTTATTACCATGAAGTAAGTGAAATTTCTGCAATTTTGAACCAAAATAAGGGGAATTTCTGCTTTTTTGCCTCTAAATAAGTGGAATTTATGTATTTTTCCCCCAAAACAAAGGGAATTTCTGTCTTTTTTGCCCAAAAAAAAGAAAATTTCTGACTTATTACCCTAAAATGAGTGAAATTTCTGCAATTTTGCCCCAAAATAAGGGAAATTTCTGCTTTTTTGCCCCCAAATAAGGGGAATTTCAGCATTTTTACCTCAAAATAAGGGGAATTTCTGCATTTTTGCCACAAAATATTAGGAATTTCTGCCTTTTTGCCCCAAAATAAGGAAAATTTCTGCCATTTTTCACTGAAATAAGTGAAATTTCTGCAATTTTGCCCCAAAATAAGGAAATTTCTGCCTTTTTGCCCCCAAATAAGGGAATTTCAGGATTTTTACCTCAAAATAAAAGGAATTTCTGCATTTTAGCCACAAAATATTAGGAATTTCTGCCTTTTTGCCCCAAAATAAGAGAATTTCTGCTTTTTTTTGAAATAAGTGAAATTTCTGCAATTTTGCCCCAAAATAAGTGTAATTTCTGCAATTTTGCCCCAATATAAGTGAAATTTCTGGAATTTTGCTCCGAAATAAGTGGAATTTCTGAGTTTTGCCCCAAAATAAGGAGAATTTCTGTCTTTTTGCCCCAACATTTAGGGAATTTCTGCCTTTTTGCCCCACAATTAGGGGAATTTCTGCAATTTTGCTCCAAAATATGGGGAATTTCTGCCTTTTTGCCCGAAAATAAGAAGAATGCATAGCTTTTTGCCATAAAAAAGGGAAATTTCTTCATTTTTGCTCCAAAATAAAGGGAATTTCTGCTTTTTTGCATCTAAATAAGTGGAATTTCTGTCTTTTTTCCCCCAAAACAAAGGGAATTTCTGTCTTTTTTGCCCCAAAATAAGAAAAATTTCTGACTTATTACCCTGAAATAAGTGAAATTTCTGCAATTTTTCCCCAAAATAAGAGAAAATTTCGGCCTTTTTGCACCCAAATAAAGGGAATTTCAGCTTCTTACCTCAAAATAAGGGGAATTTCTGCATTTTTGCCACAAAATATTAGGAATTTCTGCATTTTTGCCTCAAAATAAGTGGAATTTCTGACTTTTTCCCCCAAAACAAAGGGAATTTCTGTTTTTTGGCCCCAAAATAAGAAAAATTTCTGACTTATTACCCTTACATAAGTGAAATTTCTGCAATTTTGCCCCAAAATAAGAGAAATTTCTGCCTTTTTGCCCCCAAATAAGGGGAATTTCAGCCTTTTAACTCAAAATAAAAAAAATTTCTGCATTTTTGCCCCAAAATATGGGAAATTTCTGCCTTTTTGCCCCAAAATAAGAAAATTTCTGCTTTTTTTATGAAATAAGTGAAATTTCTGCAATTTTGCCCCAAAATAAGTTAAATTTCTGAGTTTTGCCATAAAATAAGGAGAATTTCTCTCTTTTTGCCCCAACACATAGGGAATTTCTGCCTTTTTGTACCACAATTAGGGGAATTTCTGCAATTTTGCTCCAAAATACGGGGAATTTCTGCCTTTTTTGTCCGAAAATAATAAGAATGCATACCTTTTTGCCATAAAAAAGAAAAATTTCTTCATTTTTGCTCCAAAATAAGGGGAATTTCTGCTTTTATGACTCTAAATAAGTGGAATTTCTGTCTTTTTCCCCCAAAACAAAGGGAATTTCTGTCTTTTTTGCCCCAAAATAAGGAAAATTTCTGACTTATTACCCTGCAATAAGTGAAATTTCTGCAATTTTGCCTCAAAATAAGGGAAATTTCTGCCTTTTTGCCCCCAAATAAGGGGAATTTCAGCCTTTTTACCTCAAAATGAATGGGAAATTCTGCATATTTGCCCCAAAATATGGGAAATTTCTGCCTTTTTGCCCAAAATAAGAAAAATTTCTGCAATTTTGTACCAAAATATGGGAAATTTCTGCTTTTTTGCCCCAAAATAAGAAAATTTCTGCTTTTTTTTCCTGAAATAAGTGAAATTTCTCAAATTTTGCCACAAAATAAGTGAAATTTCTGCAATTTTGCCCCAAAATAAGGGAAATTTCTGGAATTTTGCCCCAAAATGAGTGGAATTTCTGAGTTTCCCCAAAATAAGGAGAATTTCTGTCTTTTTGCCCCAACATATAGGGAATTTCTGCATTTTTGCCCCACAATTAGGTTAATTTCTGCAATTTTGCTCCAAAATACGGGGAATTTCTGCCTTTTTGCCCGAAAATAAGAAGAATGCATACCCTTTTCCATAAAACAGGGAAATTTCTGTAATTTTGCTCCAAAATAAGGGGAATTTCTGCTTTTTGGCCTCTAAATATGTGGAATTTCTGTCTTTTTCCCCCAAAACAAGGGGAATTTCTGTCCTTTTTGCACCAAAATAAGGAAATTTTCTGACTTATTACCCTGAAATAAGTGAAATTTCTGCAATTTTGCCCCAAAATAAGGGAAATTTCTGCCTTTTTACCCCCAATAAAGATGAATTTCACCCTTTTACCTCAAAATAAGGGGAATTTCTGCATTTTTGCCACAAAATATTAGGAATTTCTGCCTTTTTGCCCTAAAATAAGGAAATTTTCTGCCTTTTTTCCCTGCCATAAGTAAAATTTCTGCAATTTTGCCCCCAAAAAAGGGAAATCTCTGGAATTTTGCCCCAAAATAAGTGGAATTTCTGAGTTTTGCCCCCAAATAAGGAGAATTTCTGTCTTTTTGCCCCAACATATAGGGAATTTCGGCCTTTTTGCCCCACAATTAGGGGAATTTCTGCAATTTTGCTCCAAAATACGGGGAATTTCTGCCTATTTGCCCGAAAATAAGAAGAATTCATAACTTTTTCTATAAAAAAGGGAAATGTCTTCATTTTTGCTCCAAAATAAAGGGAATTCTGCTTTTTGCCTCTAAATAAGTGGAATTTCTGTCTTTTTCCCCCAAAACAAAGGTAATTTCTGTCTTTTTTGCCCCCAAATAAGGAAAATTTCTGACTTATTACCATGAAGTAAGTGAAATTTCTGCAATTTTGAACCAAAATAAGGGGAATTTCTGCTTTTTTGCCTCTAAATAAGTGGAATTTATGTATTTTTCCCCCAAAACAAAGGGAATTTCTGTCTTTTTTGCCCAAAAAAAAAGAAAATTTCTGACTTATTACCCTAAAATGAGTGAAATTTCTGCAATTTTGCCCCAAAATAAGGGAAATTTCTGCTTTTTTGCCCCCAAATAAGGGGAATTTCAGCATTTTTACCTCAAAATAAGGGGAATTTCTGCATTTTTGCCACAAAATATTAGGAATTTCTGCCTTTTTACCCCAAAATAAGGAAAATTTCTGCCATTTTTCACTGAAATAAGTGAAATTTCTGCAATTTTGCCCCAAAATAAGGAAATTTCTGCCTTTTTGCCCCAAAATAAGGGGAATTTCAGCCTTTTAACTCAAAATAAAAAAAAATTTCTGCCTTTTTGCCTCAAAATATGGGTAATTTCTGCCTTTTTGCCCCAAAATAAGAAAAAATTCTGCAATTTTGTAACAAAATAAAAGAAATTTCTGCCTTTTGAGTCCAAAATAAGAAAATTTCTGCTTTTTTTATGAAATAAGTGAAATTTCTGCAATTTTGCCCCAAAATAAGTTAAATTTCTGAGTTTTGCCCTAAAATAAGGAGAATTTCTGTATTTTTGCACCAACATATAGGGAATTTCTGCCTTTTTTCCCCACAATTAGAGGAATTTCTGCAATTTTGCTCCAAAATACGGGGAATTTCTGCCTTTTTTGTCCGAAAATAATAAGAATGCATATTTTTTTGCCATAAAAAAGGGAAATTTCTTCATTTTTGCTCCAAAATGAGGGGAATTTCTGCTTTTATGCCTCTAAATAAGTGGAATTTCTGTCTTTTTCCCCCAAAACAAAGGGAATTTCTGATTTTTTGCCCCAAAATAAGGAAAATTTCTGACTTATTACACTGAAATAAGTGAAATTTCTGCAATTTTGCCCCAAAATAAGGGAAATTTCTGCCTTTTTGCCCCCAAATAAGGGGAATTTCAGCCTTTTTACCTCAAAATAAAGGGGAATTTCTGCATTTTTGCCACAAAATATTAGGAATTTCTGCCTTTTTGCCACAAAATAAGGAAATTTTCTGCCTTTTTTCCCTGCCATAAGTGAAATTTCTGCAATTTTGCCCCAAAATAAGGGAAATCTCTGGAATTTTGCCCCAAAATAAGTGGAATTTCTGAGTTTTGCCCCCAAATAAAGAGAATTTCTGTCTTTTTGCTCAAACATATAGGGAATTTCTGCCTTTTTGCCCCACAATTAGGGGAATTTCTGCAATTTTGCTTCAAAATATGGGGAATTCTGCATTTTTGCCTCTAAATAAGTGGAATTTCTCTCTTTTTTCCCCAAAACAAAGGTAATTTCTGTCTTTTTTGCCCCCAAATAAGGAAAATTTCTGACTTATTACCCTGAAGTAAGTGAAATTTCTGCAATTTTGAACCAAAATAAGGGGAATTTCTGCTTTTTTGCCTCTAAATAAGTGGAATTTATGGATTTTTCACCCAAAACAAAGGGAATTTCTGTCTTTTTTGCCCAAAATAAGGAAAATTTCTGACTTATTACCCTAAAATAAGTGAAATTTCTGCAATTTTGCCCCAAAATAAGGGAAATTTCTGCTTTTTTGCCCCCAAATAAGGGGAATTTCAGCATTTTTACCTCAAAATAAGGGGAATTTCTGCATTTTTGCCACAAAATATTAGGAATTTCTGCCTTTTTTGCCCCAAAATAAGGAAAATTTTTGCCTTTTTTCACTGAAATAAGTGAAATTTCTGCAATTTTGCCCCAAAATAAGTGAAATTTCTGCAATTTTGCCCCAAAATATGGGAAATTTCTGGAATTTTGCTCCAAAATAAGTGGAATTTCTGAGTTTTGCCCCAAAATAAAAAGAATTTCTATTTTTTGCCCTAACATATAGGGAATTTCTGCCTTTTTGCCCCACAATTAGGGGAATTTCTGCAATTTTGCTCCAAAATACGGGGAATTTTTGCTTTTTAGCCTGAAAATAAGGGGAATGTATACCTTTTGCCACCAAAAAGAGAAATTTCTTTTTTTTTGCTCCAAAATAAAAGGAATTTCTGCTTTTTTGCCTCTAAAAAAGTGGAATATCTGTCTTTTTCCCCAAAAACAGGGAATTTCTGTCTTTTTGCCCCAAAATAAGGAAAATTTCTGACTGATTACCCTGAAATAAGTGAAATTTTTGCAATTTTGCCCCAAAATAAGGAAATTTCTGCCTGTTTGCCCCCAATTAAGGGGAATTTCAGCCTTTTTACTCAAAATAAGGGGAATTTCTGCATTTTTGCCCCAAAATATGGAAAATATCTGCCTTTTTGCTCCAAAATAAGAAAAATTTCTGCAATTTTGTACCAAAATAAAAGAAATTTCTGCCTTTTTACCCCAAAATAAGAAAATTTCTTCTTTTTTTTTGAAATAAGTGAAATTTCTGCAATTTTGCCCCAAAATAAGTGTAATTTCTGCAATTTTGCCCCAATATATGTGAAATTTCTGGAATTTTGCTTCGAAATAAGTGGAATTTCTGAGTTTTGCACAAAATAAGGAGAATTTCTGTCTTTTTGCCCCAACATTTAGGGAATTTCTGCCTTTTTGCCCGACAAATTAGGGGAATTTCTGCAATTTTGCTCCAAAATATGGGGAATTTCTGCCTTTTTGCCCGAAAATAAGAAGAATGCATGGCTTTTTGCCATAAAAAAGGGAAATTTCTTCATTTTTGCTCCAAAATAAAGGGAATTTCTGCTTTTTTGCATCTAAATAAGTGGAATTTCTGTCTTTTTCCTCCAAAACAAAGGGAATTTCTGTCTTTTTTTGCCCCAAAATAAGGAAAATTTCTTACTTATTACCCTGAAATATGTGAAATTTCTGCAATTTTGCCCCAAAATAAGGGAAATTTCTGTTTTTTTACTCACAAATAAAGGGAATTTCAGCCTTTTAACCTCAAAATAAGGGGAATTTCTGCATTTTTGCCACAAAATATTAGGAATTTCTGCATTTTTGCCTCTAAATAAGTGGAATTTCTGTATATTTTCCCCAAAACGAAGGGAATTTCTGTTTTTTGGCCCCAAAATAATGAAAATTTCTTACTTATTACCCTGACATAAGTGAAATTTCTGCAATTTTGTTCCAAAATAAGAGAAATTTCTGCCTTTTTGCCCCCCATAAGGGGAATTTAAGCCTTTTAACTCAAAATAAAAAAAAATTTCTGCATTTTTGCCCCAAAATATGGGAAATTTCTGCCTTTTTGCCCCCAAAATAAGAAAAAATTCTGCAATTTTGTAACAAAATAAAAGAAATTTCTGCCTTTTGGCTCCAAAATAAGAAAATTTCTGCTTTTTTTATGAAATAAGTGAAATTTCTGCAATATTGCCCCAAAATAAGTTAAATTTCTGAGTTTTGCCCTAAAATTAGGAGAATTTCTGTCTTTTTGCCCCAACATATAGGGAATTTCTGCCTTTTTCCCCCACAATTAGGGGAATTTCTGCAATTTTGCTCCAAAATATGGGGAATTTCTGCCTTTTTTGTCCGAAAATAATAAGAATGCATATTTTTTTGCCATAAAAAAGGGAAATTTCTTCATTTTTGCTCCAAAATGAGGGGAATATCTGCTTTTATGCCTCTAAATAAGTGGAATTTCTGTCTTTTTCCCCCAAAACAAAGGGAATTTCTGTCATTTTTGCCCCAAAATAAGAAAAATTTCTGACTTATTACCCTGAAATAAGTGAAATTTCTGCAATTTTGCCCCAAAATAAGGGAAATATCTGCCTTTTTACCCCCAAATAAGGGGAATTTCAGCCTTTTTACCTCAAAATAAGGGGAATTTCTGCATGTTTGCCCCAAAATATGGGAAATTTCAGCCTTTTTGCCCAAAATAAGAAAAATTTCTGCAATTTTGTACCAAAATATGGGAAATTTCTTCCTTTTGCCCCAAAATAGGAAAAATTCTGCTTTTTTCCCTGAAATAAGTGAAATTTCTCTAATTTTGCCACAAAATAAGTGAAATTTCTGCAATTTTGTCCCAAAATGAGGGAAATTTCTGGAATTTTGCCCCAAAATGAGTGGAATTTCTGAGTTTCCCCAAAATAAGGAGAATTTCTGTCTTTTTGCCCCAACATATAGGGAATTTCTGCCTTTTTGCCCGACAAATTAGGGGTATTTCTGCAATTTTGCTCCAAAATATGGGGAATTTCTGCCTTTTTGCCCGAAAATAAGAAGAATGCATAGCTTTTTGCCATAAAAAAGGGAAATTTCTTCATTTTTGCTCCAAAATAAAGGGAATTTCTGCTTTTTTGCATCTAAATAAGTGGAATTTCTGTCTTTTTCCTCCAAAACAAAGGGAATTTCTGTCTTTTTTGCCCCAAAATAAGAAAAATTTCTGACTTATTACCCTGAAATAAGTGAAATTTCTGCAATTTTTCCCCAAAATAAGAGAAAATTTCTGCCTTTTTGCTCCCAAATAAGGGGAATTTCAGCTTTTTACCTCAAAATAAAGGGAATTTCTGCATTTTTGCCACAAAATATTAGGAATTTCTGCATTTTTGCCTCTAAATAAGTGGAATTTCTGTCTTTTTCTCCCAAAACAAAGGGAATTTCTGTTTTTGGCCCCAAAATAAGGAAAATTTCTGACTTATTACCCTTACATAAGTGAAATTTCTGCAATTTTGCCCCAAAATAAGAGAAATTTCAGCCTTTTTGCCCCCAAATAAGGGGAATTTCAGCCTTTTAACTCAAAAAAAAAATTTCTGCATTTTTGCCCCAAAATATGGGAAATTTCTGCCTTTTTGCCCCAAAATAAGAAAAAATTCTGCAATTTTGTAACAAAATAAAAGAAATTTCTGCCTTTTGGCTCCAAAATAAGAAAATTTCTGCTTTTTTTATGAAATAAGTGAAATTTCTGCAATTTTGCCCCAAAATAAGTTAAATTTCTGAGTTTTGCCCTAAAATAAGGAGAATTTCTGTCTTTTTGCCCCAACATATAGGGAATTTCTGCCTTGTTGCCCCACAATTAGGGGAATTCTGCAATTTTGCTCCAAAATACAAGGAATTTCTGCCGTTTTTGTCCGAACATAATAAGAATGCATACCTTTTTGCCATAAAAAAGGGAAATTTCTTCATTTTTGCTCCAAAATGAGGGGAATTTCTGCTTTTATGCCTCTAAATAAGTGGAATTTCTGTCTTTTTCCCCCAAAACAAAGGGAATTTCTGATTTTTTGCCCCAAAATAAGAAAAATTTCTGACTTATTACCCTGAAATAAGTGAAATTTCTGCAATTTTACCCAAAATAAGGGAAATTTCTGCCTTTTTGCCCCCAAATAAGGGGAATTTCAGCCTTTTTACCTCAAAATGAAGGGGAATTTCTGCATGTTTGCCCCAAAATATGGGAAATTTCTGCCTTTTTGCCCAAAATAAGAAAAATTTCTGCAATTTTGTACCAAAATATGGGAAATTTCTGCTTTTTTGCCCCAAAATAGGAAAATTTCTGCTTTTTTTTCCTGAAATAAGTGAAATTTCTCTAATTTTGCCACAAAATAAGTGAAATTTCTGCAATTTTGCCCCAAAATAAGGGAAATTTCTGGAATTTTGCCCCAAAATGAGTGGAATTTCTGAGTTTCCCCAAAATAAGAAGAATTTCTGTCTTTTTGCCCCAACATATAGGGAATTTCTGCATTTTTGCCCCACAATTAGGTTAATTTCTGCAATTTTGCTCCAAAATACGGGGAATTTCTGCCTTTTTGCCCGAAAATAAGAAGAATGCATACCTTTTTCCATAAAAAAGGGAAATTTCTGTAATTTTGCTCCAAAATAAGGGGAATTTCTGCTTTTTGGCCTCTAAATATGTGGAATTTCCGTCTTTTTCCCCCAAAACAAGGGGAATTTCTGTCTTTGTTGCACCAAAATAAGGAAATTTTCTGACTTATTACCCTGAAATAAGTGAAATTTCTGCAATTTTGCCCCAAAATAAGGGATATTTCTGCATTTTTGCCCCCAATTAAGAGAAATTTCACCCTTTTACCTCAAAATAAGGGGAATTTCTGCATTTTTGCCACAAAATATTAGGAATTTCTGCGTTTTTGCCCCAAAATAAGGAAATTTTCTGCCTTTTTTCCCTGCCATAAGTGAAATTTCTGCAATTTTGCCCCAAAATAAGGGAAATCTCTGGAATTTTGCCCCAAAATAAGTGGAATTTCTGAGTTTTGCCCCCAAATAAAGAGAATTTCTGTCTTTTTGCTCAAACATATAGGGAATTTCTGCCTTTTTGCCCCACAATTAGGGGAATTTCTGCAATTTTGCTCCAAAATAAGGGGAATTCTGCATTTTTGCCTCTAAATAATTGGAATTTCTGTCTTTTCCCCCCAAAACAAAGGTAATTTCTGTCTTTTTTGCCCCCAAATAAGGAAAATTTCTGACTTATTACCCTGAAGTAAGTGAAATTTCTGCAATTTTGAACCAAAATAAGGGGAATTTCTGTCTTTTTGCCCCAACATATAGGGAATTTCTGCCTTTTTGCCCCACAATTAGGGGAATTTCTGCAATTTAGCTCGAAAATACGGGGAATTTCTGCCTTTTTGCCCGAAAATAAGAAGAATGCATATCTTTTTGCCATAAAAAATGGAAATTTCTTCATTTTTGCTCCATAATAAGGGGAATTCCTGCTTTTTTGCCTCTAAATAAGTGGAATTTCTGTCTTTTTCCCCCAAAACAAAGGGAATTTCTGTATTTTTTGCCCCAAAATAAGGAAAAATTCTGACTTATTACCCTGAAGTAAGTGAAATTTCTGCAATTTTGCCCCAAAATATGAAAAATTTCTGCCTTTTTGCCCCGAAATAAGGTGAATTTCAGCCTTTTTATCTCAAAATAATGGGAATTTCTGCATTTTTGCCACAAAATATTAGGAATTTCTGCATTTTTGCCCTAAAATAACAAAAATTTCTGCCTTTGTTCCCTGAAATAAGTGAAATTTCTGCAATTTTGCCACAAAATAATTGAAATTTCTGCAATTTTGCCCCAAAATAAAAGAAATTTCTGCAATTTTGCCCAAAAATAAGGGAAATTTCTGGAATTTTGCCCCAAACTAAGTGGAATTTCAGAATTTTGCCCCAAAATAAGGAGAATTTCTGTCTTATTGCCCTAACATATATGGAATTTATGCCTTTTTGCCCCACAATTAGGGAAATTTCTGCAATTTTGCTCCAAAATACGGGGAATTTCTGCCTTTTTGCCTGAAAATTAGAAGAATGCATATTTTTTTGCCATAAAATAGGGAAATTTCTTCATTTTTGCTCCAAAATAAGGGGAATTTCTGCTTTTTTGCCTCTAAATAAGTGGAATTTCTGACTTTTTCCTTCAAAACAAAGGGAATTTCTGTATTTTTTGCCCCAAAATAAGGAAAAATTCTGACTTATTACCCTGAAGTAAGTGAAATTTCTGCAATTTTGCCCCAAAATATGGGAAATTTCTGCCTTTTTGCCCCCAAATAAGGGAAATTTCAGGCTTTTTGCCTCAAAATAAGAGGAATTTCTGCATTTTTTCCACAAAATATTAGGAATTTCTGCTTTTTGCCCCAAAATAAGAAAAATTTCTGCCTTTTTATACTGAAATAAGTGAAATTTCTGCAATTTTGCCCCCAAATAAGTGAAATTTCTGCAATTTTGCCCCAAAATAAGGGAAATTTCTGGAATTTTACCCCAAAATAAGTGGAATTTCTGAGTTTTGCCCCAAAATAAAGAGAATTTCTGTCTTTTTGCCCTAACATATAGGGAATTTCTTCCTTTTTGTCCCATATTTAGGGGAATTTCATCAATTTTGTTCCAAAATACGAGGAGTTTCTGCCTTTTTGCCCGAAAATAAGAAGTATGCATACCTTTTTGCCATAAAAAAGAAAAATTTCTTCATTTTTGCTCCAAAAAAGGGAAATTTCTGCTTTTTTGCCTCTAAATAAGTGGAATTTCTGTCTTTTTCCCCCAAAACAAAGGGAATTTCTGTCTTTTTGGCCACAAAATAAAAAAAAACTCTGACTTATTACCTTGAAGTAAGTGAAAATTCTGCAATTTTTCCCATAAATAAGCGAAATTTTTGCCTTTTTGCCCCCAAATAATGGGAATTTCAGCCTTTTTACCTCAAAATAAGGGGAATTTCTACATTTTTGTCACAAAATATTAAGAATTTCTGCCTTTTTGCCCCAAAAATTAGAAAAATTTCTGCCTTTTTCCCTGAAATAAGTGAAATTTGCAATTTTGCCCCAAAATATATGAAATTTCTGCAATTTTGCCCCAAAATAAGTGAAATTTCTGCAATTTTGCGCCAAAAGAAGGGAAATTTTTGGAAATTTGCCCCAAAATAAGTGGAATTTCTGAGTTTAGCCCCAAAATAAGGAGAATTTCTGTCTTTTTCCCCCAAAACAAAAGGAATTCCTTTTTTTTTCTTGCCCCAAAATAAGGAAAATTTCTGCCTTTTTTCCCTGAAATAAGTAAAATTTCTGCAATTTTGCCCCAAAATAAGTGAAATTTCTCCAATTTTGCCCCAAAATAAGGGAAATTTCTGCAATTTTGACCCAAAATATAGGAAATTTCGGGAGTTTTGCCCCAAAATAAGTGGAATTTCTGAGTTTTGCCCCAAAATAAGAAGAATTTCTGTATTTTTGCCCCCAACATATAGAGAATTTCTGCCTTTTTGCCCCACAATTAAGGGAATTTCTTCAATTTTGCCCCAAAATAAGGGAAATTTCTGTCTTTTTGCCCCCAAATAAGAAGAATTTCAGCCTTTTTACCTCAAAATAAGGGGAATTTTTGCATTTTTGCCACAAAATATTAGGAATTTTTGCATTTTTGCCCTAAAATAAGAAAAATTTCTGCCTTTTTTCCCTGAAATAAGTTAAATTTCTGCAATTTTGCCACAAAATAAGTGAAATTTCTGCAATTTTGCCCCAAAATAAGGAAAATTTCTGCAATTTTGCCCCAAAAATAAGGGAAATTTCTGGAATTTTGCCCCAAACTAAGTGGAATTTCAGAGTTTTGCCCCAAAATAAGGAGATTTTCTGTCTTTTTGCCCTAACATATAGGGAATTTCTGCCTTTTTGCCACACAATTAGGGAAATTTCTGCAATTTAGCTCAAAAATACGGGGAATTTCTGCCTTTTTGCCTGAAAATAAGAAGAATGCATACCTTTTTGCCATAAAATAGGGAAATTTCTTAATTTTTGCTACAAAATAAGGGGAATTTCTGCTTTTTTGCCTCTAAATAAGTGGAATTTCTGTCATTTTCCTCCAAAACAAAGGGAATTCCTGTCTTTTTTGCCCCAAAATAAGGAAAAGTTCTGACTTATTACCCTGAAGTAATTAAAATTTCTGCAATTTTGCCCCAAAATATAGGAAATATCTGCCTTTTTGCTCCCAAATAAGGGGAATTTCAGCATTTTTACCTCAAAATAAGGGGAATTTCTACATTTTTGCCACAAAATATTAAGAATTTCTGCCTTTTTGCCCCAAAAATTAGAAAAATTTCTGCCTTTTTTCCCTGAAATAAGTGAAATTTGCAATTTTACCCCAAAATAAGTGAAATTTCTGCAATTTTGCCCCAGAATAAGTGAAATTTCTGCAATTTTGCCCCAAAATAAGAAAAATTTATGCAATTTTGCCCCAAAATAAGGGAAATTTCTGGAATTTTGCCCCAAAATAAGTGGAATTTCTGAGTTTTGCCCACAAATAAGGAGAATTTTTGTCTTTTTGCCCCAACATATAGGCAATTTCTGCCTTTTTGCCCCACAATTAGGGGATTTTCTGCAATTTTGCTCCAAGATACGGGGAATTTCTGCCTTTTTGCCCGAAAATAAGAAGAATGCATAACTTTTGGCCATAAAAAAGGGAAATTTCTTCATTTTTGCTCCAAAATAAGAGGAATTTCTGCTTTTTTGCCTCTAAATAAGTGGAATTTCTGTCTTTTTCCCCCAAAACAAAAGGAATTCCTTTTTTTTTTTGCCCCAAAATAAGGAAAATTTCTGCCTTTTTTCCCTGAAATAAGTAAAATTTCTGCAATTTTGCCGCAAAATAAGTGAAATTTCTCCAATTTTGCCCCAAAATAAGGGAAATTTCTGCAATTTTGCCACAAAATAAAGGAAATTTCGGGAGTTTTGCCCCAAAATAAGTGGAATTTCTGAGTTTTGCCCCAAAATAAGAAGAATTTCTGTATTTTTGCCCCCAACATATAGAGTATTTCTGCCTTTTTGCCCCACAATTAGGGGAATTTCTGCAATTTTGCCCCAAAAGAAGGGAAATTTCTGTCTTTTTGCCCCCAAATAAGAAGAATTTCAGCCTTTTTACCTCAAAATAAGGGGAATTTTTGCATTTTTGCCACAAAATATTAGGAATTTTTGAATTTTTGCCCTAAAATAAGGAAAATTTCTGCCTTTTTTTTTTGAAATAAGTTAAATTTCAGCAATTTTGCCACAAAATAAGTGAAATTTCTGCAATTTTGACCCAAAATAAGGAAAATTTCTGCAATTTTGCCCCAAAATAAAGGAAATTTCTGGAATTTTGCCCCAAAATAAGTGGAATTTCTAAGTTTTGCCCAAAAATAGGGAGAATTTCTGACTTGTTGCCCAAACATATAGGCAATTTCTGCCTTTTTGCCCCACAATTAGGGCAATTTCTGCAATTTTGCTCCAAAATACAGAGAATTTCTGCCTTTTTGCCCGAAAATAAGAAGAATGCATAACTTTTTGCCATAGAAAAGCGAAATTTCTTCATTTTTGCTCCAAAATAAGGGGAATTTCTGCAATTTTGCCTCTAAATAAATGGAATTTCTGTGTTTTTCCTTCAAAACAAAGTGAATTTCTTTTTTTTTGCCCCAAAATAAGAAAAAATTCTGACTTATTACCCTGAAGTAATTGAAATTTCTGCAATTTTGCCCCAAAATATAGGAAATTTCTGCCTTTTTGCCCCTAAATAAGGGGAATTTCAGCCTTTTTACCTCAAAATAAGGGGAATTTCTGCATTTTTGACACAAAATATTAAAAATTTCTGAATTTTTGCCCCAAAATAAAAAAAATTTCTGCCTTTTTTCCCTGAAATAAGTGAAATTTTTGGAATTTTGCCCAAAATAAGTGAAATTCCTGCAATTTTGCCCCAAAATAAGAGAAATTTCTAAAATTTTGCCCCAAAATAAGTGGAATTTCTGAGTTTTGCCCCAAAATAAGGAGAATTTCTGTCTTTTTGCCCCAACATATAGGCAATTTCTGCCTTTTTGCCCCACAATTAGGGAAATTTCTGCAATTTTGCTCCAAAATATGGGGAATTTCTGCCTTTTTGCCAGAAAATAAGAAGAATGCATACCGTTTGCCATAGAAAAGGGAAATTTCTTCATTTTTGCTCCGAAATAAAGGGAATTTCTGCTTTTTTGCCTCTAAATAAGTGGAATTTCTGTCTTTTTCCTCCAAAACAAAGGGAATTCCTGTCTTTTTTGCCCCAAATTAAGGAAAAATTCTGACTTATTACCCTGAAGTAAGTGAAATTTCTGCAATTTTGCCCCTAAATAAGCGAAATTTCTGCCTTTTTGCCCCCAAATAAGGGGAATTTCAGCCTTTTTACCTCAAAATAATGAAAATTTCTGCATTTTTGCCACAAAAGATTAGGAATTACTGCCTTTTGCCCCAAAATAACAAAATTTCTGCATTTTTTCTCTGATTAAGTCAAATTTCTGCAATTTTGCCCCAAAATAAGTGAAATTTCTGCAATTTTGCCCCAAAAGAAGGGAAATTGCTGGAATTTTGCCCCAAAATTAGGGTAATTTCTGCAATTTTGCCCCAAAATAAGGGAAATTTCTGAAATTTTGCCCCAAAATAAGTAGAATTTCTGAGTTTTGCCCCAAAATAAGAAGAATTTCTGTTTTTTTGCCCCAACATATAGGGAATTTTGTCCTTTTTGCCCCACAATTAGGGGAATTTCTGCAATTTTGCT
Source organism: Micromys minutus (assembly GCF_963924665.1). Taxonomy (NCBI): domain Eukaryota; kingdom Metazoa; phylum Chordata; class Mammalia; order Rodentia; family Muridae; genus Micromys; species Micromys minutus. Next base: position 163,656 of record NW_027667576.1, read on the forward strand.
CCAAAATACGGGGAATTTCTGCCTTTTTGCCCGAAAATAAGAAAAATGCATAACTTTTTGCCATAAAAAAGGGAAATTTCTTCATTTTTGCTCCAAAATAAGGGGAAATTCTGCTTTTTTGCCTCTAAATAAGTGGAATTTCTGTCTTTTTCCCTCAAAACAAAAGGAATTCCTTTCTTTTTTGACCCAAAATAAGAAAAATTTCTGCCTTTTTTCCTTGAAATAAGTAAAATTTCTGCAATTTTGCCCCAAAATAAGTGAAATTTCTCCAATTTTGCCCCAAAATAAGGGAAATTTCTGCAATTTTGCCCCAAAATAAAGGAAATTTCGGGAGTTTTGCCCCAAAATAAGTGGAATTTCTGAGTTTTGCCCCAAAATAAGAATTTCTGTATTTTTGCCCCCTACATATAGAGAATTTCTGCCTTTTTGCCCCACAATTAGGGGAATTTCTGCAATTTTGCCACAAAAGAAGGGAAATTTCTGCCTTTTTGCCCCCAAATAAGAAGAATTTCAGCCTTTTTACCTCAAAATAAGGGGAATTTTTGCATTTTTGCCACAAAATATTAGGAATTACTGCATTTTTGCTACAAAATAAGAAAATTTCTGCTTTTTTTCCCTGAAATAAGTCAAATTTCTGCAATTTTGCCCCAAAATAAGTAAAATTTCTGCAATTTTGCCCCAAAATAAGTGAAATTTCTCCAATTTTGCCCCAAAATAAGGGAAATTTCTGCAATTTTGCCCCAAAATAAAGGAAATTTCGGGAGTTTTGCCCCAAAATAAGTGGAATTTCTGAGTTTTGCCCCAAAATAAGAATTTCTGTATTTTTGCCCCCTACATATAGAGAATTTCTGCCTTTTTGCCCCACAATTAGGGGAATTTCTGCAATTTTGCCCCAAAAGAAGGGAAATTTCTGCCTTTTTGCCCCCAAATAAGAAGAATTTCAGCCTTTTTACCTCAAAATAAGGGGAATTTTTGCATTTTTGCCACAAAATATTAGGAATTACTGCATTTTTGCTACAAAATAAGAAAATTTCTGCTTTTTTTTCCCTGAAATAAGTCAAATTTCTGCAATTTTGCCCCAAAATAAGTGAAATTTCTGCAATTTTGCCCCAAAAGAAGGGAAATTGCTGGAATTTTGCCCCAAAATAAGGGTAATTTCTGCAATTTTGCCCCAAAATAAGGGAAATTTCTGAAATTTTGCCCCAAAATAAGTAGAATTTCTGAGTTTTGCCCCAAAATAAGAAGAATTTCTGTTTTTTTGCCCCAACATATAGGGAATTTTTGCCTTTTTGCCCCACAATTAGGGGAATTTCTGCAATTTTGCTCCAAAATACGAGGAATTTCTGCCTTTTTGCACGAGAATAAGAAAAATGCATAACTTTTTGCCATAAAAAAGGGAAATTTCTTCATTTTTGCTCCAAAATAAGGGGAAATTCTGCTTTTTTGCCTCTAAATAAGTGGAATTTCTGTCTTTTTCCCCCAAAACAAAGGGAATTCCTGTCTTTTTTGCCCCAAAATAAGGAAAAATTCTGACTTATTACCCTGAAGTAAGTGAAATTTCTGCAATTTTGCCCCTAAATAAGCGAAATTTCTGCCTTTTTGCCCCCAAATAAGGGGAATTTCAGCCTTTTTACCTCAAAATAATGAAAATTTCTGCATTTTTGCCACAAAAGATTAGGAATTACTGCCTTTTGCCCCAAAATAACAAAATTTCTGCATTTTTTCTCTGATTAAGTCAAATTTCTGCAATTTTGCCCCAAAATAAGTGAAATTTCTGCAATTTTGCCCCAAAAGAAGGGAAATTGCTGGAATTTTGCCCCAAAATTAGGGTAATTTCTGCAATTTTGCCCCAAAATAAGGGAAATTTCTGAAATTTTGCCCCAAAATAAGTAGAATTTCTGAGTTTTGCCCCAAAATAAGAAGAATTTCTGTTTTTTTGCCCCAACATATAGGGAATTTTGTCCTTTTTGCCCCACAATTAGGGGAATTTCTGCAATTTTGCTCCAAAATACGGGGAATTTCTGCCTTTTTGCCCGAAAATAAGAAAAATGCATAACTTTTTGCCATAAAAAAGGGAAATTTCTTCATTTTTGCTCCAAAATAAGGGGAAATTCTGCTTTTTTGCCTCTAAATAAGTGGAATTTCTGTCTTTTTCCCTCAAAACAAAAGGAATTCCTTTCTTTTTTGACCCAAAATAAGAAAAATTTCTGCCTTTTTTCCTTGAAATAAGTAAAATTTCTGCAATTTTGCCCCAAAATAAGTGAAATTTCTCCAATTTTGCCCCAAAATAAGGGAAATTTCTGCAATTTTGCCCCAAAATAAAGGAAATTTCGGGAGTTTTGCCCCAAAATAAGTGGAATTTCTGAGTTTTGCCCCAAAATAAGAATTTCTGTATTTTTGCCCCCTACATATAGAGAATTTCTGCCTTTTTGCCCCACAATTAGGGGAATTTCTGCAATTTTGCCACAAAAGAAGGGAAATTTCTGCCTTTTTGCCCCCAAATAAGAAGAATTTCAGCCTTTTTACCTCAAAATAAGGGGAATTTTTGCATTTTTGCCACAAAATATTAGGAATTACTGCATTTTTGCTACAAAATAAGAAAATTTCTGCTTTTTTTCCCTGAAATAAGTCAAATTTCTGCAATTTTGCCCCAAAATAAGTAAAATTTCTGCAATTTTGCCCCAAAATAAGTGAAATTTCTCCAATTTTGCCCCAAAATAAGGGAAATTTCTGCAATTTTGCCCCAAAATAAAGGAAATTTCGGGAGTTTTGCCCCAAAATAAGTGGAATTTCTGAGTTTTGCCCCAAAATAAGAATTTCTGTATTTTTGCCCCCTACATATAGAGAATTTCTGCCTTTTTGCCCCACAATTAGGGGAATTTCTGCAATTTTGCCCCAAAAGAAGGGAAATTTCTGCCTTTTTGCCCCCAAATAAGAAGAATTTCAGCCTTTTTACCTCAAAATAAGGGGAATTTTTGCATTTTTGCCACAAAATATTAGGAATTACTGCATTTTTGCTACAAAATAAGAAAATTTCTGCTTTTTTTTCCCTGAAATAAGTCAAATTTCTGCAATTTTGCCCCAAAATAAGTGAAATTTCTGCAATTTTGCCCCAAAAGAAGGGAAATTGCTGGAATTTTGCCCCAAAATAAGGGTAATTTCTGCAATTTTGCCCCAAAATAAGGGAAATTTCTGAAATTTTGCCCCAAAATAAGTAGAATTTCTGAGTTTTGCCCCAAAATAAGAAGAATTTCTGTTTTTTTGCCCCAACATATAGGGAATTTTTGCCTTTTTGCCCCACAATTAGGGGAATTTCTGCAATTTTGCTCCAAAATACGAGGAATTTCTGCCTTTTTGCACGAGAATAAGAAAAATGCATAACTTTTTGCCATAAAAAAGGGAAATTTCTTCATTTTTGCTCCAAAATAAGGGGAAATTCTGCTTTTTTGCCTCTAAATAAGTGGAATTTCTGTCTTTTTCCCTTAAAAACAAAAGGAATTCCTTTCTTTTTTGCCCCAAAATAAGAAAAATTTCTGCCTTTTTTCCTTGAAATAAGTAAAATTTCTGCAATTTTGCCCCAAAATAAGTGAAATTTCTCCAATTTTGCCCCAAAATAAGGGAAATTTCTGCAATTTTGCCCCAAAATAAAGGAAATTTCGGGAGTTTTGCCCCAAAATAAGTGGAATTTCTGAGTTTTGCCCCAAAATAAGAATTTCTGTATTTTTGCCCCCTACATATAGAGAATTTCTGCCTTTTTGCCCCACAATTAGGGGAATTTCTGCAATTTTGCCCCAAAAGAAGGGAAATTTCTCCCTTTTTGCCCCCAAATAAGAAGAATTTCAGCCTTTTTACCTCAAAATAAGGGGAATTTTTGCATTTTTGCCACAAAATATTAGGAATTACTGCATTTTTGCTACAAAATAAGAAAATTTCTGCTTTTTTTCCCTGAAATAAGTCAAATTTCTGCAATTTTGCCCCAAAATAAGTGAAATTTCTGCAATTTTGCCCCAAAAGAAGGGAAATTTCTGGAATTTTGCCCCAAAATAAGTGGAATTTCTGAGTTTGGCCCCAAAATAAAGAGAATTTCTGTCTTTTTGCCCCAACATATAGGGAATTTCTGCCTTTTTGCCCCACCATTAGGGGAATTTCTGCAATTTAGCTCCAAAATACGGGGAATTTCTGCCTTTTTGCCCGAAAATAAGAAGAATGCATATCTTTTTGCCATAAAAACGGGAAATTTCTTCATTTTTGCTCCATAATAAGGGGAATTTCTGCTTTTTTGCCTCTAAAGAAGTGGAATTTCTGTCTTTTTCCCCAAAAACAAAGGGAATTTCTGTATTTTTTGCCCCAAAATAAGGAAAAATTCTGACTTATTACCCTGAAGTAAGTGAAATTTCTGCAATTTTGCCCCAAAATATGAAAAATTTCTGCCTTTTTGCCCCCAAATAAGGGGAATTTAGGGTTTTTTCCATCAAAATAATGGGAATTTCTGCATTTTTTCCACAAAATATTAGGAATTTCTGCATTTTTTCCCTAAAATAAGGAAAATTTCTGCCTTTTTTCCTTGAAATAAGTGAAATTTCTGCAATTTTGCCACAAAATAAGTGAAATTTCTGCAATTTTGCCCCAAAATAAAAAAAAATTATGCAATTTTGCCCCAAAATAAGGGAAATTTCTGGAATTTTGCCCCAAACTAATTGGAATTTCAGAGTTTTGCCCCAAAATAAAGAGATTTTCTTCCTTTTTGCCCTAACATATAGGGAATTTCTGCCTTTTGCCCCACAATTAGGGAAATTTCTGCAATTTAGCTAAAAAATACAGGGAATTTCTCCCTTTTTGCCTGAAAATAAGAAGAATGCAAACCTTTTTGCCATTAAATATGGAAATTTCTTATTTTTTGCTACAAATTAAGGGGAATTTCTGCTTTTTTTCCTCTAAATAAGTGGAATTTCTGTCTTTTTCCTCCAAAACAAAGGGAATTCCTGTTTTTTTTGCCCCAAAATAAGGAAAAATTCTGACTTATTACCCTGAAGTAAATAAAATTTCTGCAATTTTGCCCCAAAATAAGGGAAATTTCTGCCTTTTTCCCCCAAATAAGGGAAATTTCAGCCTTTTTACCTCAAAATAAGGGGAATTTCTGCATTTTTGCCACAAAATATTAGGAATTTCTGCCTTTTTGCCCCAAAATTAGGAAAATTTCTGCCTTTCTTCCCTGAAATAAGTGAAATTTCTGCAATTTTGCCCCAAAATAAGTGAAATTTCTCCAATTTTGCCCCAAAATAAGGGAAATTTCTGGAATTTTGCCCCAAAATAAGTGGAATTTCTGAGTTTTGCCCCAAAATAAGGAGAATTTCTGTCTTTTTGCCCCAACATATAGGCAATTTCTGCCTTTTTGCTCCACAATTAGGGGAATTTCTGCAATTTCGCTCCAAAATACAAGGAATTTCTTCTTTTTTGCCAGAAAATAAGAAGAATGCATACCTTTTTGCCATAAAAAAATGGAAATTTCTTGATTTATGCTCAAAAATAAGGGGAATTTCTGCTTTTTTGCCTCTAAATAGTGGAATTTCTGTCTTTTTTCCCCAAAATAAAGGGAATTTCTGTCTTTTTTGACCCAAAATAAGAAAAAATTCTGACTTATTACCCTAAAGTAAGTGAAATGTCTGCAATTTTGCCCCAAAATATGTGAAATTTCTGCCTTTTTGCCCCCAAATAAGGGAAATTTCAGGCTTTTTACCTCAAAATAAGGGGAATTTCTGCATTTTTGCCACAAATTATTAGGAATTTCTGCTTTTTGCCCCAAAATAAAAAAAATTTCTGCCTTTTTATCCTGAAATAAGTGAAATTTCTGCACTTTTGCCCCAAAATAAGTGAAATTTCTGCAATTTTGCCCCAAAATAAAGGAAATTTCTGGAATTTTGCCCCAAAATAAGTGGAATTTCTGAGTTTTGCCCTAAAATAAAGAGCATTTCTGTCTTTTTGCCCTAACATATAGGGAATTTCTGCATTTTTGCCCCATAATTAGGGGAATTTCTGCAATTTTGGTCCAAAATACGAGGAGTTTCTGCCTTTTTGCCTGAAAATAAAAAGTATGCATACCTTTTTGCCATTAAAATGGGAAATTTCTTCATTTTTGCTCCAAAAAAAAAGGAATTTCTGCTTTTTTACCTCTAAATAAGTGGAATTTCTGTCTTTTTCCCCCAAAACAAAGGGAATTTCTGTCTTTTTGGCCCCAAATAAAAAAATCTCTGACTTATTACCCTGAAGTTAGTGAAAATTCTGCAATTTTGCCCCTAAATAAGCGAAATTTCTGCCTTTTTGCCCCCAAATAAGGGGAATTTCAGCCTGTTTACCTCAAAATAAGGGGAATTTCTACATTTTTGCCACAAAATATTAAGAATTTCTGCTTTTTTGCCCCAAAAATTAGAAAAATTTCTGCCTTTTTTTTCTGAAATAAGTGAAATTTGCAATTTTGCCCCAAAATAAGTGAAATTTCTGCAATTTTGCCCAAAAATAAGTGAAATTTCTTCAATTTTGCCCCAAAATAAGAAAAATTAATGCAATTTTGCCCCAAAATAAGGGAAATTTCTGGAATTTTGCCCCAAAATAAGTGGAATTTCTGAGTTTTGCCCCAAAATAAGGAGAATTTCTGTCTTTTTGCCCCAACATATAGGCAATTTCTTCCTTTTTGCCCCACAATTAGGAAAATTTCTGCAATTTTGCTCCAAAATATGGGGAATTTCTGCCTTTTTGCCGGAAAATAAGAAGAATGCATACCTTTTGCCATAGAAAAGGGAAATTTCTTCATTTTTGCTCCGAAATAAGGGGAATTTCTGCTTTTTTGCCTCTAAATAAGTGGAATTTCTGTCTTTTTCCTCCAAAACGAAGAGAATTCCTGTCTTTTTTGCCCCAAAATAAGGAAAAATTCTGACTTATTACCCTGAAGTAAGTGAAATTTATGCAATTTTGCCCCTAAATAAGCGAAATTTCTGCCTTTTTGCCCCCAAATAAGGGGAATTTCAGCCTTTTTACCTCAAAATAAGGGGAATTTCTACATTTTTCACACAAAATATTAAGAATTTCTGCCTTTTTGCCCCAAAAATTAGAAAAATTTCTGCCTTTTTTTCCTGAAATAAGTAAAATTTGCAATTTTTTCCCCAAAATAAGTGAAATTTCTGCAATTTTGCCCCAAAATAAGTGAAATTTCTGCAATTTTGCCCCAAAATAAGAAAAATTTATGCAATTTTGCCCCAAAATAAGGGAAATTTCTTGAATTTTGCCTCAAAATAAGTGGAATTTCTGAGTTTTGCCCCAAAATAAGGAGAATTTCTGTCTTTTTGCCCCAACATATAGGCAATTTCTGCCTTTTTGCCCCACAATTAGGGGAATTTCTGCAATTTTGCTCCGAAATACGGGGAATTTCTGCCTTTTTGCCCGAAAATAAGAAGAATTCATAACTTTTTGCCATAGAAAATGGAACTTTCTTCATTTTTGCTCCAAAATAAGGGGAATTTCTGCTTTTTTGCCTCTAAATAAGTGGAATTTCTGTCTTTTTCATTCAAAACAAAGTGAATTTCTGTTTTTATGCCCCAAAATAAGAAAAAATTCTGACTTATTACCCTGAAGTTATTGAAATTTCTGCAATTTTGCCCCAAAATATGGGAAATATCTTTCTTTTTGCCCCCAAATAAGGGGAATTTCAGCCTTTTTACCTCAAAATAATGGGAATTTCTGCATTTTTGCCACAAAACATTAAAAACTTCTGCCTTTTTGCCCCAAAATAAAAAAAATTTCTGCCTTTTTTCCCTGAAATAAGTGAAATTTTTGGAATTTTGCCCAAAATAAGTGAAATTTCTGCAATTTTGCCCCAAAATAAGAGAAATTTCTAAAATTTTGCCCCAAAATAAGTGGAATTTCTGAGTTTTGCCCCAAAATAAGGAGAATTTCTGTCTTTTTGCCCTAACATATATGGAATTTCTGCCTTTTTGCCCCACAAATAGGGAAATTTCTGCAATTTTGCTCCAAAATATGGTGAATTTCTGCCATTTTGCCGGAAAATAAGAAGAATGCATACCTTTTGCCATAGAAAATGGAAATTTCTTCATTTTTGCTCTGAAATAAGGGGAATTTCTGCTTTTTTGCTTCTAAATAAGTGGAATTTCTGTCTTTTTCCTCCAAAACAAAGGGAATTCCTGTATTTTTGCCCCAAAATTTGGAAAAATTCTGACTTATTACCCTGAAGTAAGTGAAATGTCTGCAATTTTGCCCCAAAGTATGGGAAATTTCCGCCTTTTTGCCCCCAAATAAGGGGAATTTCAGGCTTTTTACCTCAAAATAAAGAGAATTTCTGCATTTTTGCCACAAAATATTAGGAATTTCTGCTTTTTGCCCCAAAATAAGGAAAATTTCTGCATTTTTATCCTGAAATAAGTGAAATTTCTTCACTTTTGCCCCAAAATAAGTGAAATTTCTGCAATTTTGCCCCAAAATAAAGAGAATTTCTGTCTTTTTGCCCTAACATATAGGGAATTTTTGCCTTTTTGCCCCATATTTAGGGGAATTTCTGCAATTTTGCTCCTAAATACGAGGAGTTTCTGCCTTTTTGCCCGAAAATAAGAAGTATGCATACTTTTTGCCATAAAAAATGGAAATTTCTTCATTTTTGTTCCAAAAAAGTGGAATTTCTGCTTTTTACCTCTAAATAAGTGGAATTTCTGTCTTTTTCCCCCAAAACAAATGGAATTTCTGTCTTTTTGGCCCCAAAATAAAAAGATCTCTGACTTATTACCCTGAAGTAAGTGAAAATTCTGCAATTTTGCCCCTAAATAAGCGAAATTTCTGCCTTTTTTCCCCCAAATAAGGGGAATTTCAGCCTTTTTACCTCAAAATAAGGGGAATTTCTATATTTTTGCCACAAAGTATTAAGAATTTCTGCCTTTTTGCCCCAAAAATTAGAAAAATTTCTGTTTTTTTTCTCTGAAATAAGTGAAATTTGCAATTTTGCCCCAAAATAAGTGAAATTTCTGCAATTTTACCCCAAAATAAGTGAAATTTCTGCAATTTTGCTTCAACATAAGAAAAAATTTATGCAATTTTGCCCCAAAATAAGGGAAATTTCTGGAATTTTGCCTCAAAATAAGTTGAATTTCTGAGTTTTGCCCCAAAATAAGGAGAATTTCTGTATTTTTGCCCCAACATACAGGCAATTTCTGCCTTTTTGCCCCACAATTAGGGGAATTTCTGCAATTTTGCTCCAAAATATGGGGAATTTCTGCCTTTTTGCCAGAAAATAAGAAGAATGCATAACTTTTTGCCATAGAAAAGGGAAATTTCTACATTTTTGCTCCAAAATAAGGGGAATTTCTGCTTTTTTGCCTCTAAATAAGTGGAATTTCTGTCTTTTTCCTTCAAAACAAAGTGAATTTCTGTCTTTTTTGCCCCAAAATAAGAAAAAATTCTGACTTATTACCCTGAAGTAATTGAAATTTTTGCAATTTTGCCCCAAAATATAGGAAATTTCTGCCTTTTTGCCCGCAAATAAGGGGAATTTCAGCCTTTTTACCTCAAAATAAGAGGAATTTCTGCATTTTTGCCACAAAATATTAAAAATTTCTGCCTTTTTGCCCCAAAATAAGAAAAATTTCTGCCTTTTTTCTCTGAAATAAGTGAAATTTTTGGAATTTTGCCCAAAATAAGTGAAATTTCTGCAATTTTGCCCAAAAATAAGAGAAATTTCTAAAATTTTGCCCCAAAATAAGGAGAATTTCTGTCTTTTTGCCCCAACATATAGGCAATTTCTGCCTTTTTGCCCCACAATTAGGGAAATTTCTGCAATTTTGCTCCAAAATACGGGGAATTTCTGCCTTTTTGCCGGAAAATAAGAATGCATACCTTTTGCCATAGAAAAGGGAAATTTCTTCATTTTTGCTCCGAAATAAGAAGAATTTCTGCTTTTTTGCCTCTAAATAAGTGGAATTTTTGTCTTTTTCCTTCAAAACAAAGAGAATTTTTGTCTTTTTTGCCCCAAAATAAGAAAAAATTCTGACTTATTATTCTGAAGTAAGTGAAATTTCTGCAATTTTGCCCCAAAATATGGGACATTTCAGCCTTTTTGCACCCAAATAAAGGGAATTTCAGCCTTTTTACCTCAAAATAAGGGGAATTTCTGCATTTTTGCCACAAAATATTAGGAATTTTTGCTTTTTGCCCCAAAATAAGGAAAAATTCTGCCTTTTTTCCCTGAAATAATTGAAATTTCTGCAATTTTGCCCCCAAATAAGTTAAATTTCTGCAATTTTAGTCCTAAAATAAGGGAAATTTTTGCTTTTTTGTCCCCAAATAAAGGGAATTTCAGCTTTTTACCTCAAAATAAGGGGAATTTCTGCTTTTTTGCCACAAAATATTAAAAATTTCTGCCTTTTTCCCCAAAATAAAAAAAATTTCTGCCTTTTTTTCCTGAAATAAGTGAAATTTTTGAAATTTTGCCCCAAAATAAGTGAAATTTCTGCAATTTTGCCCCAAAATAAGGGAAATTTCTGGAATTTTTCCCCAAAATAAGTGGAATTTTTGAGTTTTGCCCCAAAATAAGGAGAATTTCTGTCTTTTTGCCCCAACATATAGGCAATTTCTGCCTTTTTGCCCCACAATTAGGGGAATTTCTGCAATTTTGCTCCAAAATACGGGGATTTTCTGCCTTTTTTCCCGAAAATAAGAAGAATGCATACCTTTTTGCAATAAAAAAGAGAAATTTATTCATTTTTGCTCCAAAATATGGGGAATTTCTGCTTTCTTGCCTCTAAATAAGTGGAATTTCTGTCTTTTTCCCCCAAAACCAAGGGAAATCCTGTCTTTTTTGCCCCAAAATAAGGAAAATTTAAGACTTATTACCCTGAAATAAGTGAAATTTCTGCAATTTTGCCCCAAAATAAGTGAAATTTCTTCCTTTTTGCCCCCAAATAAAGGGAATTTCAGCCTTTTTATCTCAAAATAAGGGGAATTTCTGCATTATTGCGACAAAATATTAGGAATTTCTGCCTTTTTCCCCCAAAATAAGAAAACTTCTGCTTTTTTTCTTGAAATAAGTGAAATTTCTGCTATTTTGCCCCAAAATAAGTGAAATTTCTGCAATTTTGCCCCAAAATAAGGGAAATTTCTGGAATTTTGCCCCAAAATAATTGGAATTTCTGAGTTTTGCCCCAAAACAATGAGAATTTCTGACTTTTTGCCCCAACATATAGAGAATTTCTGCCTTTTTACCCCACAATTAGGGGAATTTCTGCAATTTTGCTCCAAAATATGGGAAATTTCTTCCTTTTTGCCCGAAAATAAAAAGAATGCATACCTTTTTGCCATAAAAAAGAGAAATTTCTTCATTTTTGCTCCAAAATAAGGGGAATATCTGCTTTTTTGCCTCTAAATAAGTGGAATTTCTGTCTTTTTGCCCCAAAACAAAGGGAATTCCTGTCTTTTTTGCCCAAAAATAAGAAAAATTTCTGAATTATTACCCTGAAATAAGTGAAATTTATGCAATTTTTCCCCAAAATAAAGGAAATTTTTGCCTTTTTGCTCCCAAATAAGGGGAATTTCAGCCTTTTTACCTCAAAATAAGGTGAATTTCTGCATTTTTGCCACAAAATATTAGGAATTTCTGCCTTTTTGTACCAAAATAAAAAAAAATTCTGCATTTTTTCCTTGAAATAAGTGAAATTTCTGCAATTTTGCCCCAAAATAATGAAATTTCTGCAATTTTGCCCCAAAATAAGGGAAATTTCTGAAATTTTGCCCCAAAATAAGTGGAATTTCTGAGTTTTGCCCGAAAATAAAAAGAATTTCTGTCTTTTTGCTCCAACATATATAGAATTTCTGCATTTTTGCCCCACAATTAGAGAAATCTCTTCAATTTTGCTGCAAAATACGGAGAATTTCTGCCGTTTTGCCTGAAAATAAGAAGAATGCATACCTTTTTGCCATAATAAATGGAAATTTCTTCATTTTTGCTCCAAAATAAGGGGAATTTCTGCTTTTTTGCCTCTAAATAAGTGGAATTTCTGTCTTTTTCCCCCCCAAAAAAAGGAAAATTCTGTCCTTTTTGCCCCAAAAAAAGGAAAATTTCTGACTTATTACCCTGAAATGAGTGAAATTTCTGAAATTTTGCCCCAAAATAAGGGAAATTTCTGACTTTTGCCCCCAAATAAGTGGAATTTCAGCCTTTTTACCTCAAAATAAGGGGAATTTCTGCATTTTTTGCCACAAAATATTAGGAATTTCTGCCTTTGTGCCCCAACATAAGTGAAATTTCTGCAATTTTGCCCAAAAATAAGGGAATTTTTTGGAATTTTTCCCCAAAATAAAAAGAATTTCTGAGTTTTGCCCCAAAATAAGGAGAATTTTTGTCTTTTTGCCCTAACATATAGGCAATTTCTGCCTTTTTGCCCCACAATTAGGTGAATTTCTGCAATTTTGCTCAAAAATACGGGGAATTTCTGCCTTTTTGCCTGAAAATAAGAAGAATGCATACCTTTCTGCCATAAAAAAGGGATATTTCTTCATTTTTGCTCCAAAATAAGGGGAATTTCTGCTTTTTTACCTCTAAATAAGTAGAATTTCTGTCTTTTCCTCCCCCCATAACAAAGGGAATTTCTGTCTTTTTTGCCCCAAAATAAGGAAAAATTCTGATTTATTACCCTGAAGTAAGTGAAATTTCTGCAATTTTGCCCCAAAATAAGGGAAATTTCTGCCTTTTTGCCCCCAAATAAGGGGAATTTTGCCTTTTTACCTCAAAATACGGGGAATTTCTGCATTTTTGCCACAAAATATTAGGAATTTCTGCCTTTTAGCCCCAAAATAAGGATAATTTCTGCCTTTTTTCCCTGAAATAAGTGAAATTTCTGCATTTTGAAACAAAATAAGTGAAATTTCTGCAATATTGCCCCAAAATAAGGGAAATTTCAGGAATTTTGCCCCAAAATAAGTGGAATTTCTGAGTTTTGCCCAAAAATAAGGAGAATTACTGTTTTTGCCCTAACTAAAGGGAATTTCTGCCTTTTTGCCCCACAATTAAGGGAATTTCTGCAGTTTTGCTCCAAAATACGGGGAATTTCTGCCTTTTTGCCCGAAAATAAGAAGAATGCATACCTTTTTGCCATAAAAAAGGGAAATTTCTTCATTTTTGCTCCAAAATAAGGGGAATTTCTGCTTTTTTGCCTCTAAATAAGTGGAATTTCTGTCTTTTTCCCCCAAAACAAAGGGAATTTCTGTCTTTTTTGCCCCAAAATAAGGAATAATTCTGACTTATTACCCTGAAGTAAGTGAAATTTCTGCAATTTTGCCCCAAAATAACAAAAATTTCTGCCTTTTTCTTCCCAAATAAGGGGAATTTCAGCATTTTTACCTGAAAATAAGAGGAATTTATGCATTTTTGCCACAAAATATTAGGAATTTCTGCATTTTTGCCCCAAAGTAAGAAAATTTCTGCTTTTTTACCCTAAAATAAGTGAAATTTCTACAATTTTGCCCCAAAATAAGTGAAATTTCTGCAATTTTGCCCCAAAATAAGGGAAATTTCTGGAATTTTCCCCCAAAATAAGTGGAATTTCTGAGTTTTGCCCCAAAATAAGGAGAATTTTTGTCTTTTTGTCCCAACATATAGGCAATTTCTGCCTTTTTGCCCCACAATTAGGGGAATTTCTGCAAGTTTGCTCCAAAATACGGGGAATTTCTTCCTTTTTTCCCGAAAATAAGAAGAATGCATAACTTTTTGCCATAAAATAGGAAAATGTCTTCATTTTTGCTCCAAACTAAGGGGAATTTCTGCATTTTGGCCTCTAAATAAGTGGAATTTCTGTATTTTCCCCAAAAACAAATGAAATTTTTGTCTTTTTTGCCCCAAAATAAGGAAAAATTCTGACTTATTACCATGAAGTAAGTAAAATTTCTGCAATATTTCCCCAAAATAAGGGAAATCTCTGCCTTTTTGCCCCCAAATCAGGGGAATTTCAGCCTTTTTACCTCAAAATATAGGGAATTTCTGCATTTTTGCCACAAAATATTAGGAATTTCTGCTCTTTTGCCCCAAAATAAGGAAAATTTCTGCCTTTTTTCTTTGAAATAAGTGAAATTTCTAAAATTTTGCCCCAAAATAAGTAAAATTTCTGCAATCTTGCCTTAAGATAAGTGAAATTTCTTCAATTTTGCCCCAAAATAAGCGAAATTTCTAGAATTTTGCCCCAAAATAAATGGAATTTCTGAGTTTTGCCCCAAAATAAGGAGAATTTCTGTCTTTTTCGCCAACATATAGAGAATTTCTGCCTTTTTGCCCCACAATTAGGGAAATTTCTGCAATTTAACTCCAAAATACAGGGAATTTCTGCCTTTTTGCCCCCAAATCAGGTGAATTTCAGCCTTTTTACCTCAAAATAAAAGGAATTTCTGCATTTTTGCCACAAAATATTAGGAATTTTTGCTCTTTTGCCCCAAAATAAGAAAATTTCTGCCTTTTTTCTCTGAAATAAGTGAAATTTCTGCAATTTTGCCCCAAAATAAGTGAAATTTCTCCAATTTTGTCCCAAAATAAGTGAAATTTCTGAAATATTGCCCCAAAATAAGGGAAATTTCAGGAATTTTGCCCCAAAATAAGTGGAATTTCTGAGTTTTGCCCCAAAATAAGCAGAATTACTGTCTTTTTGCCCTAACTAAAGGGTATTTCTGCCTTTTTGCCCCACAATTATGGGAATTTCTCCAATTTTGCTCCAAAATACGGGAAATTTCTGCCTTTTTGCCCGAAAATAAAAAGAATGCATACCTTTTTGCCATAAAAAAGGGAAATTTCTTCATTTTTGCTCCAAAATAAGGGTAATTTCTGCTTTTTTGCCTCTAAATAAGTGGAATTTCTGTCTTTTTCCCCCAAAACAAAGGGAATTTCTGTCTTTTTTGCCACAAAATAAGGAAAAATTCTGACTTATTACCCTGAAGTAAGTGAAATTTCTGCAATTTTGCCCCAAAATAACAAAAATTTCTGCCTTTTTCTTCCCAAATAAGGGGAATTTCAGCTTTTTTACCTCAAAATAAGGTGAATTTATGCATTTTTGCGAGAAAATATTAGTAATTTCTGCATTTTTGCCCCAAAGTAAGAAAATTTCTGCTTTTTTTCCCTGAAATAAGTGAAATTTCTACAATTTTGCCCCAAAATAAGTGAAATTTCTGCAATTTTGCCCCAAAATAAGGGAAATTTCTGGAATTTTGCCCCAAAATAAGTGGAATTTCTGAGTTTTGCCCCAAAATAAGGAGAATTTTTGTCTTTTTGCACCAACATATAGGCAATTTCTGCCTTTTTGCCCCACAATTAGGGGAATTTCTGCAATTTTGCTTTAAAATACGGGGAATTTCTTCCTTTTTGCCCGAAAATAAGAAGAATGCATACCTTTTTGCCATAAAATAGGAAAATTTCTTCATTTTTGCTCCAAACTAAGGGGAATTTCTGCATTTTGGCCTCTAAATAAGTGGAATTTCTGTATTTTGCCCAAAAACAAATGAAATTTTTGTCTTTTTTGCCCCAAAATAAGGAAAAATTCTGACTTATTACCCTGAAGTAAGTAAAATTTCTGCAATTTTTCCCCAAAATAATGGAAATTTCTTCATTTTTGCCCCCAAATCAGAGGAATTTTAGTCTTTTTACCTCAAAATAAAGGGAATTTCTGCATTTTTGCCACAAAATATTAGGAATTTCTGCTCTTTTGCCCCAAAATAAGGAAAATTTCTGCCTTTTTTCTCTGAAATAAGTGAAATTTCTGCAATTTTGCCCCAAAATAAGTGAAATTTCTCCAATTTTGCCCCAAAATAAGTGAAATTTCTGCAATATTGCCCCAAAATAAGAGAAAATTTCAGGAATTATGCCCCAAATTAAGTGGAATTTCTGAGTTTTGCCCCAAAATGAGCAGAATTACTGTCTTTTTGCCCTAACTAAAGGGAATTTCTGCCTTTTTGCCCCACAATTAAGGGAATTTCTCCAATTTTGCTCCAAAATACGGGGAATTTTTGCCTTTTTGCCCGAAAATAAGAAGAATGCATACCTTTTTGCCATAAAAAAGGGAAATTTCTTCATTTTTGCTACAAAATAAGGGGAATTTCTGCTTTTTTGCCTCTAAATAAGTGGAATTTCTGTCTTTTTCCCCCAAAACAAAGGAAATTTCTGTCTTTTTTGCCACAAAATAAGGAAAAATTCTGACTTATTACCTATAAGTAAGTGAAATTTCTGCAATTTTGCCCGAAAATAACAAAAATTTCTGCCTTTTTCTTCCCAAATAAGGGGAATTTCAGCATTTTTACCTCAAAATAAGGGGAATTTATGCATTTTTGCCACAAAATATTAGGAATTTCTGCATTTTTGCCCCAAAGTAAGAAAATTTCTGCTTTTTTTCCCTGGAATATGTGAAATTTCTGCAATTTTGCCCCAAAATAAGTGAAATTTCTCCAATTTTGCCCCAAAATTAGGGAAATTTCTGGAATTTTGCCCCAAAATAAGTGGAATTTCTGAGTTTTGCCCCAAAATAAGGAGAATTTTTGTCTTTTTGCCCCAACATATAGGCAATTTCTGCCTTTTTGCCCCACAATTAGGGGAATTTCTGCAATTTTGCTCCAAAATACGGGGAATTTCTTCCTTTTTGCCCGAAAATAAGAAGAATGCATACCTTTTTGCCATAAAATAGGAAAATTTCTTCATTTTTGCTCCAAACTAAGGGGAATTTCTGCATTTTGGCCTCTAAATAAGTGGAATTTCTGTATTTTCTCCAAAAACAAATGAAATTTTTGTCTTTTTTGCCCCAAAATAAGAAAAAATTCTGACTTATTACCCTGAAGTAAGTAAAATTTCTGCAATTTTGCCCCAAAATAAGGGAAATTTCTGCCTTTTTGTTCTTAAATAAGGGGAATTTCAGCCTTTTTACCTCAAAATAAGGGGAATTTCTGCATTTTTGCCCCCAAATAAGAGGAATTTCAGCCTTTTTACCTCAAAATAAGGGGAATTTCTGCATTTTTGCCACAAAATATTAGGAATTTCTTCCTTTTTACACCATAATAAGAAAATTTCTGCTTTTTTTCCCTGAAATAAGTGAAATTTCTGCAATTTTGCCACAAAATAAGTGAAACTTCTACAATTTTGCCCCAAATAGGGGAAATTTCTGGAATTTTGCCCCAAAATAAGTTGAATTTCTGAGTTTTGCCCCAAAATAAGGAGAATTTCTGTATTTTTGCCCCAACATATAGGCAATTTCTGCCTTTTGCCCCGCTATTAGGAAAATTTCTGCAATTTTGCTCAAAAATACGGGGAATTTCTGCCTTTGTGCCCGAAAATAGAAGAATGCATAACTTTTTGCCATAAAAAAGGGAAATTTCTTCATTTTTGCTCCAAACTAAGGCGAATTTCTGCTTTTTTGCCTCTAAATAAGTGGAATTTCTGTCTTTTTCCCCCAAAACAAAGGGAATTTCTGTCTCTTTTGCACCAAAATAAGAAAAAATTCTGACTTATTACACTGAAGTATGTGAAATTTCTGCAATTTTGCCCCAAAATAAGGGAAATTTCTGGAATTTTGCCCCAAAATAAGTGGAATTTCTGAGTTTTGCCCCAAAATAAGGGGAATTTCTGTCTTTTTGCCCCAACATATAGAGAATTTCTGACTTTTTGCCCCACAATTAGGGGAATTTCTGCAATTTTGCTCCATAATACGGAAAATTTCTGCCTTTTTGCCCGAAAATAAGAAGAATGCATACCTTTTTGCCATAAAAATGGAAAATTTCTTCATTTTTGCTCCAAAATAAAAGGAATTTCTGCTTTTTTGCCTCTAAATAAGTGGAATTTCTGTCTTTTTCTTCCAAAACAAAGGGAATTTCTGTCTTTTTTGCCCCAAAATAAAAAAAAAATACTGACTTATTACCCTGAAGTAAGTGGAATTTCTGCAATTTTGCCCCAAAATAAAAGAAATTTCTGCCTTTTTGCCCCCAAATAAAAAGAAATTCACCCTTTTTACCACAAAATAAGGGGAATTTCTGCATTTTTGCCCCCAAATAAGGAGAATTTCAGTTTTTTTACCTCAAAATAAGAAGAATTTCTGCATTTTTGCCACAAAATATTAAGAATTTCTGCCTTTTTGCCCCTAAATAAGAAAATTTCTGCTTTTTTTCCCTGAAATAGGTGAAATTTCTGCAATTTTGCCTCAAAATAAGTGAAATTTCTGCAATTTTGCATCAAAATAAGGGAAATTTCTGGAATTTTGCCCCAAATAAGTGGAATTTCTGAGTTTTGCCCCGAAATAAAGAGAATTTCTGTTTTTTTTGTCCCAACATATAGAGAATTTCAGCCTTTTTGCCCTACAATTAGGGAAATTTCTGCAATTTTGCTCCAAAATACGAAGAATTTCTGCCTTCTTGCCCGAAAATAAGAAGAATGCATACCTTTTTGCCATAAAAAAGGAAATTTCTTCATTTTTGCTCCAAAAAGGGGAATTTCTGGAATTTTGCCTCTAAATAAGTGGAATTTCTGTCTTTTTCCTCCAAAACAAAAGAAATTTTTGTCTTTTTTGCCCCAAAATAAGGAAAATTTCTCACTTATTACCCTGACATAAGTGAAATTTCTGCAATTTTGCCTCAAAATAAGGGAAATTTCTGCCTTTTGCCCCCAATTAAGGGGAATTTCAGGCTTTTTACCTCAAAATAAGCGGAATTTCTGCCTTTTTTCCCTGAAATAAGTGGAATTTCTGCAATTTTGCCCCAAAATAAGTGAAATTTCTGCAATTTTGCCCCAAAATAAGGGAAATTTCTGCAATTTTGCCCCAAAATAATTGAAATTTCTGAGTTTTGCCCCAAAATGAGGAGAATTTCTGTATTTTGCCCCAACATATAGGGAATTTCTGCCTTTTTGCCCAACAATTAGGCAAATTTCTGCAATTTTGCACCAAAATACGGGGAATTTCTGCCTTTTTGCCCGAAAATAAGAAGAATAAATACCTTTTTGCCATATAAAAGGGAAATTTCTTCATTTTTGATCAAAATAAGGGGAATTTCTGGTTTTTTGCCTCTAAATCAGTGGAATTTCTGTCTTTTTCCCCCAAAACATAGAAAATTCCTGTCTATTTTGCCCCAAAATAAGAAAAATTTCTGTCTTATTACCCTGAAATAAGTGAAATTTCTGCAATTTTGCCCCAAAATAAGTGAAATTTCTGCAATTTTGGCCCAAAATAAGAGAAATTTCTGGAATTTTGCCCCAAAATAAGTGGAATTTTTAGGTTTTGCCCCAAAATAAGGAGAATTTCTGTCTTTTTGCCCCAACATATAGGCAATTTCTGCATTTTTGCCCCACAATTATGGGAATTTCTGCAATTTTGCTCCAAAATACAGAGAATTTCTGCCTTTTTGCCTGAAAATAAGAAGAATGCATACCTTTTTGCCATAAAAAAGGGAAATTTCTTCATTTTTGCTCCAAAATAAGGGGAATTTCTGCTTTTTTGCCTCTAAATATGTGGAATATCTGTCTTTTTCCCCTAAAACCAATGGAATTTCAGTTTTTTTGCCCCAAAATAAAGAAAAATTCTGACTTATTACCCTGAAGTAAGTAAAATTTCTGCAATTTTGCCCCAAAATAAGAAAAATTTCTGCCTATTTGCCCCCTATTAAGGGGAATTTCAGCCTTTTTACCTCAAAATAAGGGGAATTTCTAAATTTTTGCCACAAAATATTAGGAATTTCTGCTTTTTGCCCCAAAATAAGGAAAATTTCTGCCTTTTTTCCCTGAAATAAGTGAAATTTCTGCAATTTTGCCCCAAAATAAGTGAAATTTCTGCAAATTTGCCTCAAATAAGTGAAATTTCTGCAATTTTGCCCCAAAATAAGGGAAATTTCTGGAATTTTGCCCCAAATAAGTGGAATTTCTGAGTTTTGGCCCAAAATAAGGAGAATTTCTGGTTTTTGCCCCAACATATAGAGATTTTCTGCATTTTTTCCCCACAATTAGGGGAATTTCTGCAATTTTTACTCTAAAATACGGGGAATTTCTGCCTTTTTACCCGAAAATAAAAGTATGCATACCTTTTTGCCATTAGAAAGGGAAATTTCTTCATTTTTGCTCCAAAATAAGGGGAATTTCTGCTTTTTTGCCTCTAAATAAGTAGAATTTCTGTCTTTTTCCCCCAAAACAAAAAGAATTTCTGTCTTTTTTGCCCCAAAATAAGGAAAAATTCTGACTTATTACCCTGAAGTAAGTGAAATTTATGCAATTTTGCCCTAAAATAAGGGAATTTTCTGCGTTTTTGTTTACAAAATAAGGGGAATTTCAGCCATTTTACCTCAAATTAGGGGAATTTCTGCATATTTTCCCTCTATTAAGGGAATTTCAGTATTTTTACCTCAAATAAGGGGAATTTATGCATTTTTGCCACAAAATAATAGGAATTTCTGCCTTTTTGGCCCAAAATAAGAAAATTTCTGCTTTTTTTTCCTCTGAAATAAGTGAAATTTCTGCAATTTTGCCCCAAAATAAGTGAAATTTCTACAATTTTGCCCCAAATTAACTGAAATTTCTGGAATTTTGCCCCAAAAAATGGAATTTCTGAGTTTTGCCCCAAAATAAGGAGAATTTCTGTCTTTTTGCCCCAACATATAGAGAATTTCTGCCTTTTTGCCCTACAATTAGGCAAATTTCTGCAATTTTGCTCCAAAATACGGGGAATTTCTGCCTTTTTGCCCGAAAATAAGAAGAATGCATACCTTTTTGCCATAAAAAATGGAAATTTCTTCATTTTTGCTCTAAAATAAAAGGAATTTCTGCTTTTTGGCCTCTAAATAAGTAGAATTTCTGTCTTTTTCCCTCAAAACAAAGAAAATTCCTGTCTTTTTTGCCCGAAAATAAGGAAAATTTCTGACTTATTACCCTGAAGTAAGTGAAATTTCTGCAATTTTGCCCTAACATAAGAAAAATTTCTGCCTTTTTGCCCCCTATTAAGGGGAATTTCAGCCTTTTTACCTCAAAATAAGGGGAATTTTTGAATTTTGACACAAAATATTAGGAATTTCTGCCTTTTTGCCCCAAAATAAGAAAATTTCTGCTTTTTTTCCTGAAATAAGTGAAATTTCTGCAATTATGCCCCAAAATAAGTGAAATTTCTGCAATTTTGCCCCAAAATAAGGGAAATTTCTGGAATTTTGCCCCAAAATAATGGAATTTCTTAGTTTTGCCCCAAAATAAGGAGAATTTCTGTCTTTTTGCCCCAACATATAGAGAATTTCTGCCTTTTTGCCCCACAATTAGGCAAATTTCTGCAATTTTGCTCCAAAATACCGTGAATTTTTGCCTTTTTGCCCGAAAATAAGAAGAATGCATACCTTTTTGCCATAAAAAAGGGAAATTTCTTCATTTTTGCTTCAAAATAAGGGGAATTTCTGCTTTTTTGCCTCTAAATAAGTGGAATTTCTGTCTTTTCCCCCAAAACAAAGAAAATTCCTGTCTTTTTTGCACCAAAATAAGAAAAATTTCTGACTTATTACCCTGAAATAAGTGAAATTTCTGCAATTTTGCCCCAAAATAAGAGAAATTATTGCAATTTTGCCCCAAAATAATTGAAATTTCTGAATTTTGCCCCAAAATGAGGAGAATTTCTGTATTTTGCCCCAACATATAGGGAATTTCTGCCTTTTTGCCCCACAATTAGGCAAATTTCTGCAATTTTGCACCAAAATACGGGAAATTTTTGCCTTTTTGCCCGAAAATAAGAAGAATGAATACCTTTTTGCCATAAAAAAGGGAAATTTCTTCATTTTTGATCAAAATAAGGGGAATTTCTGGTTTTTGCCTCTAAATCAGTGGAGTTTCTGTCTTTTTCCCCCAAAACAAAGAAAATTCTTGTCTTTTTTGCCCCAAAATAAGAAAAATTTCTGACTTATTACCCTGAAATAAGTGAAATTTCTGCAATTTTGCCCCAAAATAAGTGAAATTTCTGCAATTTTGGCCCAAAATAAGAGAAATTTCTGGAATTTTGCCCCAAAAATTGGAATTTCTAGGTTTTGCCCCAAAATAAGGAGAATTTCTGTCTTTTTGCCCCAACATATAGGCAATTTCTGCATTTTTGCCCCACAATTATGGGAATTTCTGCAATTTTGCTCCAAAATACAGAGAATTTCTGCCTTTTTGCCTGAAAATAAGAAGAATGCATACCTTTTTGCCATAAAAAAGGGAAATTTCTTCATTTTTGCTCCAAAATAAGGGGAATTTCTGCTTTTTTGCCTCTAAATATGTGGAATATCTGTCTTTTTCCCCTAAAACCAATGGAATTTCAGTTTTTTTGCCCCAAAATAAAGAAAAATTCTGACTTATTACCCTGAAGTAAGTAAAATTTCTGCAATTTTGCCCCAAAATAAGAAAAATTTCTGCCTATTTGCCCCCTATTAAGGGGAATTTCAGCCTTTTTACCTCAAAATAAGGGGAATTTCTAAATTTTTGCCACAAAATATTAGGAATTTCTGCTTTTTGCCCCAAAATAAGGAAAATTTCTGCCTTTTTTCCCTGAAATAAGTGAAATTTCTGCAATTTTGCCCCAAAATAAGTGAAATTTCTGCAAATTTGCCTCAAATAAGTGAAATTTCTGCAATTTTGCCCCAAAATAAGGGAAATTTCTGGAATTTTGCCCCAAATAAGTGGAATTTCTGAGTTTTGGCCCAAAATAAGGAGAATTTCTGGTTTTTGCCCCAACATATAGAGATTTTCTGCATTTTTTCCCCACAATTAGGGGAATTTCTGCAATTTTTACTCTAAAATACGGGGAATTTCTGCCTTTTTACCCGAAAATAAAAGTATGCATACCTTTTTGCCATTAGAAAGGGAAATTTCTTCATTTTTGCTCCAAAATAAGGGGAATTTCTGCTTTTTTGCCTCTAAATAAGTAGAATTTCTGTCTTTTTCCCCCAAAACAAAGGGAATTTCTGTCTTTTTTGCCCCAAAATAAGGAAAAATTCTGACTTATTACCCTGAAGTAAGTGAAATTTATGCAATTTTGCCCTAAAATAAGGGAATTTTCTGCGTTTTTGTTTACAAAATAAGGGGAATTTCAGCCATTTTACATCAAATTAGGGGAATTTCTGCATATTTTCCCTCTATTAAGGGAATTTCAGTATTTTTACCTCAAATAAGGGGAATTTATGCATTTTTGCCACAAAATAATAGGAATTTCTGCCTTTTTGGCCCAAAATAAGAAAATTTCTGCTTTTTTTTCCTCTGAAATAAGTGAAATTTCTGCAATTTTGCCCCAAAATAAGTGAAATTTCTACAATTTTGCCCCAAATTAACTGAAATTTCTGGAATTTTGCCCCAAAAAATGGAATTTCTGAGTTTTGCCCCAAAATAAGGAGAATTTCTGTCTTTTTGCCCCAACATATAGAGAATTTCTGCCTTTTTGCCCTACAATTAGGCAAATTTCTGCAATTTTGCTCCAAAATACGGGGAATTTCTGCCTTTTTGCCCGAAAATAAGAAGAATGCATACCTTTTTGCCATAAAAAATGGAAATTTCTTCATTTTTGCTCTAAAATAAAAGGAATTTCTGCTTTTTGGCCTCTAAATAAGTAGAATTTCTGTCTTTTTCCCTCAAAACAAAGAAAATTCCTGTCTTTTTTGCCCGAAAATAAGGAAAATTTCTGACTTATTACCCTGAAGTAAGTGAAATTTCTGCAATTTTGCCCTAACATAAGAAAAATTTCTGCCTTTTTGCCCCCTATTAAGGGGAATTTCAGCCTTTTTACCTCAAAATAAGGGGAATTTTTGAATTTTGACACAAAATATTAGGAATTTCTGCCTTTTTGCCCCAAAATAAGAAAATTTCTGCTTTTTTTTCTGAAATAAGTGAAATTTCTGCAATTATGCCCCAAAATAAGTGAAATTTCTGCAATTTTGCCCCAAAATAAGGGAAATTTCTGGAATTTTGCCCCAAAATAATGGAATTTCTTAGTTTTGCCCCAAAATAAGGAGAATTTCTGTCTTTTTGCCCCAACATATAGAGAATTTCTGCCTTTTTGCCCCACAATTAGGCAAATTTCTGCAATTTTGCTCCAAAATACCGTGAATTTTTGCCTTTTTGCCCGAAAATAAGAAGAATGCATACCTTTTTGCCATAAAAAAGGGAAATTTCTTCATTTTTGCTTCAAAATAAGGGGAATTTCTGCTTTTTTGCCTCTAAATAAGTGGAATTTCTGTCTTTTCCCCCAAAACAAAGAAAATTCCTGTCTTTTTTGCACCAAAATAAGAAAAATTTCTGACTTATTACCCTGAAATAAGTGAAATTTCTGCAATTTTGCCCCAAAATAAGAGAAATTATTGCAATTTTGCCCCAAAATAATTGAAATTTCTGAATTTTGCCCCAAAATGAGGAGAATTTCTGTATTTTGCCCCAACATATAGGGAATTTCTGCCTTTTTGCCCCACAATTAGGCAAATTTCTGCAATTTTGCACCAAAATACGGGAAATTTTTGCCTTTTTGCCCGAAAATAAGAAGAATGAATACCTTTTTGCCATAAAAAAGGGAAATTTCTTCATTTTTGATCAAAATAAGGGGAATTTCTGGTTTTTGCCTCTAAATCAGTGGAGTTTCTGTCTTTTTCCCCCAAAACAAAGAAAATTCTTGTCTTTTTTGCCCCAAAATAAGAAAAATTTCTGACTTATTACCCTGAAATAAGTGAAATTTCTGCAATTTTGCCCCAAAATAAGTGAAATTTCTGCAATTTTGGCCCAAAATAAGAGAAATTTCTGGAATTTTGCCCCAAAAATTGGAATTTCTAGGTTTTGCCCCAAAATAAGGAGAATTTCTGTCTTTTTGCCCCAACATATAGGCAATTTCTGCATTTTTGCCCCACAGTTATGGGAATTTCTGCAATTTTGCTCCAAAATACAGAGAATTTCTGCCTTTTTGCCTGAAAATTAGAAGAATGCATACCTTTTTGCCATAAAAAAGGGAAATTTCTTCATTTTTGCTCAAAAATAAGGGGAATTTCTGCTTTTTTGCCTCTAAATATGTGGAATATCTGTCTTTTTCCCCTAAAACAAATGGAATTTCAGTTTTTTTGCCCCAAAATAAAGAAAAATTCTGACTTATTACCCTGAAGTAAGTAAAATTTCTGCAATTTTGCCCGAAAATAAGATAAATTTCTGCCTTTTTGCCCCCTATTAAGGGGAATTTCAGCCTTTTTACCTCAAAATAAGGGGAATTTCTAAATTTTTTCCACAAAATATTAGGAATTTCTGCTTTTTGCCCCAAAATAAGGAAAATTTCTGCCTTTTTTCCCTGAAATAAGTGAAATTTCTGCAATTTTGCCCCAAAATAAGTGAAATTTCTGCAAATTTGCCTCAAATAAGTGAAATTTCTGCAATTTTGCCCCAAAATAAGGGAAATTTCTGGAATTTTGCCCCAAAATAAGTGGAATTTCTGAGTTTTGCCACAAAATAAGGAGAATTTCTGTTTTTTGCCCCAACATATAGAGATTTTCTGCATTTTTGCCCCACAATTAGGGGAATTTCTGCAATTTTTACTCCAAAATACGGGGAATTTCTGCTTTTTTGCCCGAAAATAAGAAGAATGCATACCTTTTTGCCATAAGAAAGGGAAATTTCTTCATTTTTGCTCCAAAATAAGGGGAATTTCTGCTTTTTTGCCTCTAAATAAGTAGAATTTCTGTCTTTTTCCCCTAAAACAAAGGGAATTTCTTTTTTGCCCCAAAATAAGGAAAAATTCTGACTTATTACCCTGAAGTAAGTGAAATTTATGCAATTTTGCCCTAAAATAAGGGAATTTTCTGCGTTTTTGTTTACAAAATAAGGGGAATTTCAGCCATTTTACCTCAAATTAGGGGAATTTCTGCATATTTACCCTCTATTAAGGGAATTTCAGTATTTTTACCTCAAAATAAGGGGAATTTATGCATTTTTGCCACAAAATATTAGGAATTTCTGCCTTTTTGGCCCAAAATAAGAAAATTTCTGCTTTTTTTTCTCTGAAATAAGTGAAATTTCTGCAATTTTGCCCCAAAATAAGTGAAATTTCTACAATTTTGCCCCAAATTAAGGGAAATTTATGGAATTTTGCCCCAAAAAATGGAATTTCTGAGTTTTGCCCCAAAATAAGGAGAATTTCTGTCTTTTTGCCCCAACATATAGAGAATTTCTGCCTTTTTGCCCTACAATTAGGCAAATTTCTGCAATTTTGCTCCAAAATACGGGGAATTTCTGCCTTTTTGCCCGAAAATAAGAAGAATGCATACCTTTTTGCCATAAAAAATGGAAATTTCTTCATTTTTGCTCTAAAATAAAAGGAATTTCTGCTTTTTGGCCTCTAAATAAGTAGAATTTCTGTCTTTTTCCCCCAAAACAAAGAAAATTCCTGTCTTTTTTGCCCCAAAATAAGGAAAATTTCTGACTTATTACCCTGAAGTAAGTGAAATTTCTGCAATTTTGCCCTAAAATAAGAAAAATTTCTGCCTTTTTGCCCCCTATTAAGGGGAATTTCAGCCTTTTTACCTCAAAATAAGGGGAATTTCTGAATTTTGACACAAAATACTAGGAATTTCTGCCTTTTTGTCCCAAAATAAGAAAATTTCTGCTTTTTTTCCCTGAAATAAGTGAAATTTCTGCAATTATGCCCCAAAATAAGTGAAATTTCTGCAATTTTGCCCGAAAATAAGGGAAATTTCTGGAATTTTGCCCCAAAATAATGGAATTTCTGAGTTTTGCCCCAAAATAAGGAGAATTTCTGTCTTTTTGCCCCAACATATAGAGAATTTCTGCCTTTTTGCCCCACAATTAGGCAAATTTCTGCAATTTTGCTCCAAAATACCGTGAATTTTTGCCTTTTTGCCCGAAAATAAGAAGAATGCATACCTTTTTGCCATAAAAAAGGGAAATTTCTTCATTTTTGCTTCAAAATAAGGGGAATTTCTGCTTTTTTGCCTATAAATAAGTGGAATTTCTGTCTTTTCCCCCAAAACAAAGAATATTCCTGTCTTTTTTGCCCCAAAATAAGAAAAATTTCTGACTTATTACCCTGATATAAGTGAAATTTCTGCAATTGTGCCCCCAAATAAGTGAAATTTCTGCACTTTTGTCCCAGAATAAGGGAAATTTCTGGAATTTTGCCCCAAAATAAGTGGAATTTCAGAGTTTTGCCCCAAAATAAGGAGAATTTCTGTATTTTGCCCCAACATATAGGGAATTTCTGCCTTTTTGCCCCACAATTAGGCAAATTTCTGCAATTTTGCACCAAAATACGGGGAATTTCTGCCTTTTTGCCCGAAAATAAGAAGAATGAATACCTTTTTGCCATAAAAAAGGGAAATTTCTTCATTTTTGCTCCAAAATAAGGGGAATTTCTGGTTTTTTGCCTCTAAATCAGTGGAATTTCTGTATTTTTCCCCCAAAACAAAGAAAATTCCTGTCTTTTTTGAACCAAAATAAGAAAAATTTCTGACTTATTACCCTGAAATAAGTGAAATTTCTGCAATTTTGGGCCAAAATAAGGGAAATTTCTGGAATTTTGCCCCAAAATAAGTGAAATTTCTGCAAATTTGCCTCAAATAAGTGAAATTTCTGCAATTTTGCCCCAAAATAAGGGAAATTTCTGGAATTTTGCCCCAAAATAAGTGGAATTTCTGAGTTTTGCCCCAAAATAAGGAGAATTTCTGTTTTTTGCCCCAACATATAGAGATTTTCTGCATTTTTGCCCCACAATTAGGGGAATTTCTGCAATTTTTACTCCAAAATACGGGGAATTTCTGCCTTTTTGCCCGAAAATAAAAAGAATGCATACCTTTTTGCCATAAGAAAGGGAAATTTCTTCATTTTTGCTCCAAAATAAGGGGAATTTCTGCTTTTTTGCCTCTAAATAAGTAGAATTTCTGTCTTTTTCCCCCAAAACAAAGGGAATTTCTGTCTTTTCTGCCCCAAAATAAGGAAAAATTCTGACTTTTTACCCTGAAGTAAGTGAAATTTATGCAATTTTGCCCTAAAATAAGGGAATTTTCTGCGTTTTTGTTTACAAAATAAGGGGAATTTCAGCCATTTTACCTCAAATTAGGGGAATTTCTGCATATTTACCCTCTATTAAGGGAATTTCAGTATTTTTACCTCAAAATAAGGGGAATTTATGCATTTTTGCCACAAAATATTAGGAATTTCTGCCTTTTTGGCACAAAATAAGAAAATTTCTGCTTTTTTTTCTCTGAAATAAGTGAAATTTCTGCAATTTTGCCCCAAAATAAGTGAAATTTCTACAATTTTGCCCCAAATTAAGGGAAATTTCTGGAATTTTGCCCCAAAAAAATGGAATTTCTGAGTTTTGCCCCAATAAAAAGAATTTCTGTCTTTTTGCCCCAACATATAGAGAATTTCTGCGTTTTTGCCCCACAATTAGGCAAATTTCTGCAAATTTGCTCCAAAATACCGTGAATTTTTGCCTTTTTGCCCGACAATAAGAAGAATGCATACCTTTTTGCCATAAAAAAGGGAAATTTCTTCATTTTTGCTTCAAAATAAGGGAAATTTCTGCTTTTTGCCTCTAAATAAGTGGAATTTCTGTCTTTTCCCCAAAAACAAAGAAAATTCTTGTCTTTTTTGCCCCAAAATAAGAAAAATTTCTGACTTATTACCCTGAAATAAGTGAAATTTCTGCAATTTTGCCCCAAAATAAGGGAAATTTCTGCAATTTTGCCCGAAAATAATTGAAATTTCTGAGTTTTGCCCCAAAATGAGGAGAATTTCTGTATTTTGCCCCAACATATAGGGAATTTCTGCCTTTTTGCCCCAAAATTAGGCAAATTTCTGCAATTTTGCACCAAAATACGGGAAATTTCTGCCTTTTTGCCCAAAAATAAGAAGAATGAATACCTTTTTGACATAAAAAAGGGAAATTTCTTCATTTTTGATCAAAATAAGGGGAATTTCTGGTTTTTGCCTCTAAATCAGTGGAATTTCTGTCTTTTTCCCCCAAAACAAAGAAAATACTTGTCTTTTTTGCCCCAAAATAAGAAAAATTTCTGACTTATTACCCTGAAATAAGTAAAATTTCTGCAATTTTGCCCCAAAATAAGTGAAATTTCTGCAATTTTGGCCCAAAATAAGAGAAATTTCTGAAATTTTGCCCCAAAAATTGGAATTTCTAGGTTTTGCCCCAAAATAAGGAGAATTTCTGTCTTTTTGCCCCAACATATAGGCAATTTCTGCATTTTTGCCCCACAGTTATGGGAATTTCTGCAATTTTGCTCCAAAATACAGAGAATTTCTGCCTTTTTGCCTGAAAATAAGAAGAATGCATACCTTTTTGCCATAAAAAAGGGAAATTTCTTCATTTTTGCTCAAAATTAAGGGGAATTTCTGCTTTTTTGCCTCTAAATATGTGGAATATCTGTCTTTTTCCCCTAAAACATATGGAATTTCAGTTTTTTTGCCCCAAAATAAAGAAAAATTCTGACTTATTACCCTGAAGTAAGTAAAATTTCTGCAATTTTGCTCCAAAATACGGGGAATTTCTGCCTTTTTGCCCGAAAATAAGAAGAATGCATACCTTTTTGCCATAAAAAATGGAAATTTCTTCATTTTTGCTCTAAAATAAAAGGAATTTCTGCTTTTTGGCCTCTAAATAAGTAGAATTTCTGTCTTTTTCCCCCAAAACAAAGAAAATTCCTGTCTTTTTTGCCCCAAAATAAGGAAAATTTCTGACTTATTACCCTGAAGTAAGTGAAATTTCTGCAATTTTGCCCTAAAATAAGAAAAATTTCTGCCTTTTTGCCCCCTATTAAGGGGAATTTCAGGCTTTTTACCTCAAAGTAAGGGGAATTTCTGAATTTTGACACAAAATACTAGGAATTTCTGCCTTTTTGCCCCAAAATAAGAAAATTTCTGCTTTTTTTCCCTGAAATAAGTGAAATTTCTGCAATTATGCCCCAAAATAAGTGAAATTTCTGCAATTTTGCCCGAAAATAAGGGAAATTTCTGGAATTTTGCCCCAAAATAATGGAATTTCTGAGTTTTGCCCCAAAATAAGGAGAATTTCTGTCTTTTTGCCCCAACATATAGAGAATTTCTGCCTTTTTGCCCCACAATTAGGCAAATTTCTGCAAGTTTGCTCCAAAATACCGTGAATTTTTGCCTTTTTGCCCGAAAATAAGAAGAATGCATACCTTTTTACCATAAAAAAGGGAAATTTCTTCATTTTTGCTTCAAAATAAGGGGAATTTCTGCTTTTTTGCCTATAAATAAGTGGAATTTCTGTCTTTTCCCCCAAAACAAAGAATATTCCTGTCTTTTTTGCCCCAAAATAATAAAAATTTCTGACTTATTACCCTGAAATAAGTGAAATTTCTGCAATTGTGCCCCCAAATAAGTGAAATTTCTGCACTTTTGTCCCAGAATAAGGGAAATTTCTGGAATTTTGCCCCAAAATAAGTGGAATTTCAGAGTTTTGCCCCAAAATAAGGAGAATTTCTGTATTTTGCCCTAACATATAGGGAATTTCTGCCATTTTGCCCCACAATTAGGCAAATTTCTGCAATTTTGCACCAAAATACGGGGAATTTCTGCCTTTTTGCCCGAAAATAAGAAGAATGAATACCTTTTTGCCATAAAAAAGGAAAATTTCTTCATTTTTGCTCCAAAATAAGGGGAATTTCTGGTTTTTTGCCTCTAAATCAGTGGAAATTCTGTATTTTTCCCCCAAAACAAAGAAAATTCCTGTCTTTTTTGCCCCAAAATAAGAAAAATTTCTGACTTATTACCCTGAAATAAGTGAAATTTCTGCAATTTTGCCCCAAAATAAGTGAAATTTCTGCAATTTTGGCCCAAAATAAGAGAAATTTCTGGAATTTGCCCCAAAAAAGTGGAATTTCTAGGTTTTGCCCCAAAATAAGGAGAATTTCTGTCTTTTTGCCCCAACATATAGGCAATTTCTGCATTTTTGCCCCACAATTATGGGAATTTCTGCAATTTTGCTCCAAAATACAGAGAATTTCTGCCTTTTTGCCCGAAAATAAGAAGAATGCATACCTTTTTGCCATAAAAAAGGGAAATTTCTTCATTTTTGCTTCAAAATAAGGGGAATTTCTTCTTTTTTGCCTCTAAATATGTGGAATATCTGTCTTTTTCCCCTAAAACAAATGGAATTTCAGTTTTTTTGCCCTAAAATTAAGAAAAATTCTGACTTATTACCCTGAAGTAAGTAAAATTTCTGCAATTTTGCCCCAAAATAAGAAAAATTTCTGCCTTTTTGCCCCCTATTAAGGGGAATTTCAGCCTTTTTACCTCAAAATAAGGGGAATTTCTAAATTTTTGCCACAAAATATTAGGAATTTCTGCGTTTTGCCCCAAAATAAGGAAAATTTCTGCCTTTTTTCCCTGAAATAAGTGAAATTTCTGCAATTTTGCCCCAAAATAAGTGAAATTTCTGCAAATTTGCCTCAAATAAGTGAAATTTCTGCAATTTTGCCCCAAAATAAGGGAAATTTCTGGAATTTTGCCCCAAAATAAGTGGAATTTCTGAGTTTTGCCCCAAAATAAGGAGAATTTCTGTTTTTTGCCCCAACATATAGAGATTTTCTGCATTTTTGCCCCACAATTAGGGGAATTTCTGCAATTTTTACTCCAAAATACGGGGAATTTCTGCCTTTTTGCCCGAAAATAAGAAGAATGCATACCTTTTTGCCATAAGAAAGGGAAATTTCTTCATTTTTGCTCCAAAATAAGGGGAATTTCTGCTTTTTTGCCTCTAAATAAGTAGAATTTCTGTCTTTTTCCCCCAAAACAAAGGGAATTTCTGTCTTTTTTGCCCCAAAATAAGGAAAAATTCTGACTTATTACCCTGAAGTAAGTGAAATTTATGCAATTTTGCCCTAAAATAAGGGAATTTTCTGCGTTTTTGTTTACAAAATAAGGGGAATTTCAGCCATTTTACCTCAAATTAGGGGAATTTCTGCATATTTACCCTCTATTAAGGGAATTTCAGTATTTTTACCTCAAAATAAGGGGAATTTATGCATTTTTGCCACAAAATATTAGGAATTTCTGCCTTTTTGGCCCAAAATAAGAAAATTTCTGCTTTTTTTCTCTGAAATAAGTGAAATTTCTGCAATTTTGCCCCAAAATAAGTGAAATTTCTACAATTTTGCCCCAAATTAAGGGAAATTTCTGGAATTTTGCCCCAAAAAATGGAATTTCTGAGTTTTGCCCCAAAATAAGGAGAATTTCTGTCTTTTTGCCCCAACATATAGAGAATTTCTGCCTTTTTGCCCCACAATTAGGCAAATTTCTGCAATTTTGCTCTAAAATACAGTGAATTTTTGCCTTTTTGCCCGAAAATAAGAAGAATGCATACCTTTTTGCCATAAAAAAGGGAAATTTCTTCATTTTTGCTTCAAAATAAGGGGAATTTCTGCTTTTTTGCCTCTAAATAAGTGGAATTTCTGTCTTTTCCCCCAAAACAAAGAAAATTCCTGTCTTTTTTGCCCCAAAATAAGAAAAATTTCTGACTTATTACCCTGAAATAAGTGAAATTTCTGCAATTTTGCCCCAAAATAAGGGAAATTTATGCAATTTTGCCCCAAAATAATTGAAATTTCTGAGTTTTGCCCCAAAATGAGGAGAATTTCTGTATTTTGCCCCAACATATAGGGAATTTCTGTCTTTTTGCCCCACAATTAGGCAAATTTCTGCAATTTTGCACCAAAATACGGGAAATTTCTGCCTTTTTGCCCGAAAATAAGAAGAATGAATACCTTTTTGCCATAAAAAAGGGAAATTTCTTCATTTTTGATCAAAATAAGGGGAATTTCTGGTTTTTTGCCTCTAAATCAGTGGAATTTCTGTCTTTTTCCCCCAAAACAAAGAAAATTCTTGTCTTTTTTGCCCCAAAATAAGAAAAATTTCTGACTTATTACCCTGAAATAAGTGAAATTTCTGCAATTTTGCCCCAAAATATGTGAAATTTCTGCAATTTTGGCCCAAAATAAGAGAAATTTCTGGAATTTTGCCCCAAAAATTGGAATTTCTAGGTTTTGCCCCAAAATAAGGAGAATTTCTGTCTTTTTGCCCCAACATATAGGCAATTTCTGCATTTTTGCCCCACAGTTATGGGAATTTCTGCAATTTTGCTCCAAAATACAGAGAATTTCTGCCTTTTTCCCTGAAAATAAGAAGAATGCATACCTTTTTGCCATAAA
The DNA here is from genome assembly GCF_963924665.1 of Micromys minutus. Taxonomy (NCBI): domain Eukaryota; kingdom Metazoa; phylum Chordata; class Mammalia; order Rodentia; family Muridae; genus Micromys; species Micromys minutus. The sequence continues at coordinate 196,878 of NW_027667576.1, forward strand.
AAAGGGAAATTTCTTCATTTTTGCTCAAAAATAAGGGGAATTTCTGCTTTTTTGCCTCTAAATATGTGGAATATCTGTCTTTTTCCCCTAAAACAAATGGAATTTCAGTTTTTTGCCCCAAAATAAAGAAAAATTCTGACTTATTACCCTGAAGTAAGTAAAATTTCTGCAATTTTGTCCGAAAATAAGATAAATTTCTGCCTTTTTGCCCCCTATTAAGGGGAATTTCAGCCTTTTTACATCAAAATAAGGGGAATTTCTAAATTTTTTCCACAAAATATTAGGAATTTCTGCTTTTTGCCCCAAAATAAGGAAAATTTCTGCCTTTTTTCCCTGAAATAAGTGAAATTTCTGCAATTTTGCCCCAAAATAAGTGAAATTTCTGCAAATTTGCCTCAAATAAGTGAAATTTCTGCAATTTTGCCCCAAAATAAGGAAAATTTCTGGAATTTTGCCCCAAAATAAGTGGAGTTTCTGAGTTTTGCCCCAAAATAAGGAGAATTTCTTTTTTTTGCCCCAACATATAGAGATTTTCTGCATTTTTGCCCCACAATTAGGGGAATTTCTGCAATTTTTACTCCAAAATACGGGGAATTTCTGCCTTTTTGCCCGAAAATAAGAAGAATGCATACCTTTTTGCCATAAGAAAGGGAAATTTCTTCATTTTTGCTCCAAAATAAGGGGAATTTCTGCTATTTTGCCTCTAAATAAGTAGAATTTCTGTCTTTTTCCCCCAAAACAAAGGGAATTTCTGTCTTTTTTGCCCCAAGATAAGGAAAAATTCTGACTTATTACCCTGAAGTAAGTGAAATTTATGCAATTTTGCCCTAAAATAAGGGAATTTTCTGCGTTTTTGTTTACAAAATAAGGGGAATTTCAGCCATTTTACCTCAAATTAGGGGAATTTCTGCATATTTACCCTCTATTAAGGGAATTTCAGTATTTTTACCTCAAAATAAGGGGAATTTATGCATTTTTGCCACAAAATATTAGGAATTTCTGCCTTTTTGGCACAAAATAAGAAAATTTCTGCTTTTTTTTCTCTGAAATAAGTGAAATTTCTGCAATTTTGCCCCAAAATAAGTGAAATTTCTACAATTTTGCCCCAAATTAACTGAAATTTCTGGAATTTTGCCCCAAAAAATGGAATTTCTGAGTTTTGCCCCAAAATAAGGAGAATTTCTGTCTTTTTGCCCCAACATATAGAGAATTTCTGCCTTTTTGCCCTACAATTAGGCAAATTTCTGCAATTTTGCTCCAAAATACGGGGAATTTCTGCCTTTTTGCCCGAAAATAAGAAGAATGCATACCTTTTTGCCATAAAAAATGGAAATTTCTTCATTTTTGCTCTAAAATAAAAGGAATTTCTGCTTTTTGGCCTCTAAATAAGTAGAATTTCTGTCTTTTTCCCCCAAAACAAAGAAAATTCCTGTCTTTTTTGCCCCAAAATAAGGAAAATTTCTGACTTATTACCCTGAAGTAAGTGAAATTTCTGCAATTTTGCCCTAAAATAAGAAAAATTTCTGCCCTTTTGCCCCCTATTAAGGGGAATTTCAGCCTTTTTACCTCAAAATAAGGGGAATTTCTGAATTTTGACACAAAATACTAGGAATTTCTGCCTTTTTGCCCCAAAATAAGAAAATTTCTGCTTTTTTTCCCTGAAATAAGTGAAATTTCTGCAATTATGCCCCAAAATAAGTGAAATTTCTGCAATTTTGCCCGAAAATAAGGGAAATTTCTGGAATTTTGCCCCAAAATAATGGAATTTCTGAGTTTTGCCCCAAAATAAGGAGAATTTCTGTCTTTTTGCCCCAACATATAGGCAATTTCTGCCTTTTTGCCCCACAATTATGGGAATTTCTGCAATTTTGCTCCAAAATACGGGGAATTTCTGCCTTTTTGCCCGAAAATAAGAAGAATGCATACCTTTTTGCCATAAGAAAGGGAAATTTCTTCATTTTTGCTCCAAAATAAGGGGAATTTCTGCTTTTTTGCCTCTAAATAAGTAGAATTTCTGTCTTTTTCCCCCAAAACAAAGGGAATTTCTGTCCTTTTTGCCCCAAAATAAGGAAAAATTCTGACTTATTACCCTGAAGTAAGTGAAATTTATGCAATTTTGCCCTAAAATAAGGGAATTTTCTTCGTTTTTGTTTACAAAATAAGGGGAATTTCAGCCATTTTACCTCAAATTAGGGGAATTTCTGCATATTTACCCTCTATTAAGGGAATTTCAGTATTTTTACCTCAAAATAAGGGGAATTTATGCATTTTTGCCACAAAATATTAGGAATTTCTGCCTTTTTGGCCCAAAATTAGAAAATTTCTGCTTTTTTTTCTCTGAAATAAGTGAAATTTCTGCAATTTTGCCCCAAAATAAGTGAAATTTCTACAATTTTGCCCCAAATTAAGGGAAATTTCTGGAATTTTGCCCCAAAAAATGGAATTTCTGAGTTTTGCCCCAAAATAAGGAGAATTTCTGTCTTTTTGCCCCAACATATAGAGAATTTCTGCCTTTTTGCCCTACAATTAGGCAAATTTCTGCAATTTTGCTCCAAAATACGGGGAATTTCTGCCTTTTTGCCCGAAAATAAGAAGAATGCATACCTTTTTGCCATAAAAAATGGAAATTTCTTCATTTTTGCTCTAAAATAAAAGGAATTTCTGCTTTTTGGCCTCTAAATAAGTAGAATTTCTGTCTTTTTCCCCCAAAACAAAGAAAATTCCTGTCTTTTTTGCCCCAAAATAAGGAAAATTTCTGACTTATTACCCTGAAGTAAGTGAAATTTCTGCAATTTTGCCCTAAAATAAGAAAAATTTCTGACTTTTTGCCCCCTATTAAGGGGAATTTCAGCCTTTTTACCTCAAAATAAGGGGAATTTCTGAATTTTGACACAAAATACTAGGAATTTCTGCCTTTTTGCCCCAAAATAAGAAAATTTCTGCTTTTTTTCCCTGAAATAAGTGAAATTTCTGCAATTATGCCCCAAAATGAGTGAAATTTCTGCAATTTTGCCCGAAAATAAGGGAAATTTCTGGAATTTTGCCCCAAAATAATGGAATTTCTGAGTTTTGCCCCAAAATAAGGAGAATTTCTGTCTTTTTGCCCCAACATATAGAGAATTTCTGCCTTTTTGCCCCACTATTAGGCAAATTTCTGCAAGTTTGCTCCAAAATACCGTGAATTTTTGCCTTTTTGCCCGAAAATAAGAAGAATGCATACCTTTTTACCATAAAAAAGGGAAATTTCTTCATTTTTGCTTCAAAATAAGGGGAATTTCTGCTTTTTTGCCTATAAATAAGTGGAATTTCTGTCTTTTACCCCAAACCAAAGAATATTCCTGTCTTTTTTGCCCCAAAATAATAAAAATTTCTGACTTATTACCCTGAAATAAGTGAAATTTCTGCAATTGTGCCCCCAAATAAGTGAAATTTCTGCACTTTTGTCCCAGAATAAGGGAAATTTCTGGAATTTTGCCCCAAAATAAGTGGAATTTCAGAGTTTTGCCCCAAAATAAGGAGAATTTCTGTATTTTGCCCCAACATATAGGGAATTTCTGCCATTTTGCCCCATATTAGGCAAATTTCTGCAATTTTGCACCAAAATACGGGGAATTTCTGCCTTTTTGCCCGAAAATAAGAAGAATGAATACCTTTTTGCCATAAAAAAGGGAAATTTCTTCATTTTTGCTCCAAAATAAGGGGAATTTCTGGTTTTTTGCCTCTAAATCAGTGGAATTTCTGTATTTTTCCCCCAAAACAAAGAAAATTCCTGTCTTTTTTGCCCCAAAATAAGAAAAATTTCTGACTTATTACCCTGAAATAAGTGAAATTTCTGCATTTTTGCCCCAAAATAAGTGAAATTTCTGCAATTTTGGCCCAAAATAAGAGAAATTTCTGGAATTTTGCCCCAAAAAAGTGGAATTTCTAGGTTTTGCCCCAAAATAAGGAGAATTTCTGTCTTTTTGCCCCAACATATAGGCAATTTCTGCATTTTTGCCCCACAATTATGGGAATTTCTGCAATTTTGCTCCAAAATACAGAGAATTTCTGCCTTTTTGCCCGAAAATAAGAAGAATGCATACCTTTTTGCCATAAAAAAGGGAAATTTCTTCATTTTTGCTTCAAAATAAGGGGAATTTCTTCTTTTTTGCCTCTAAATATGTGGAATATCTGTCTTTTTCCCCTAAAACAAATGGAATTTCAGTTTTTTTGCCCTAAAATTAAGAAAAATTCTGACTTATTACCCTGAAGTAAGTAAAATTTCTGCAATTTTGCCCCAAAATAAGAAAAATTTCTGCCTTTTTGCCCCCTATTAAGGGGAATTTCAGCCTTTTTACCTCAAAATAAGGGGAATTTCTAAATTTTTGCCACAAAATATTAGGAATTTCTGCGTTTTGCCCCAAAATAAGGAAAATTTCTGCCTTTTTTCCCTGAAATAAGTGAAATTTCTGCAATTTTGCCCCAAAATAAGTGAAATTTCTGCAAATTTGCCTCAAATAAGTGAAATTTCTGCAATTTTGCCCCAAAATAAGGGAAATTTCTGGAATTTAGCCCCAAAATAAGTGGAATTTCTGAGTTTTGCCCCAAAATAAGGAGAATTTCTGTTTTTTGCCCCAACATATAGAGATTTTCTGCATTTTTGCCCCACAATTAGAGGAATTTCTGCAATTTTTACTCCAAAATACGGGGAATTTCTGCCTTTTTGCCCGAAAATAAGAAGAATGCATACCTTTTTGCCATAAGAAAGGGAAATTTCTTCATTTTTGCTCCAAAATAAGGGGAATTTCTGCTTTTTTGCCTCTAAATAAGTAGAATTTCTGTCTTTTTCCCCCAAAACAAAGGGAATTTCTGTCTTTTTTGCCCCAAGATAAGGAAAAATTCTGACTTATTACCCTGAAGTAAGTGAAATTTATGCAATTTTGCCCTAAAATAAGGGAATTTTCTGCGTTTTTGTTTACAAAATAAGGGGAATTTCAGCCATTTTACCTCAAATTAGGGGAATTTCTGCATATTTACCCTCTATTAAGGGAATTTCAGTATTTTTACCTCAAAATAAGGGGAATTTATGCAATTTTGCCCCAAAATAAGTGAAATTTCTACAATTTTGCCCCAAATTAAGGGAAATTTCTGGAATTTTGCCCCAAAAAATGGAATTTCTGAGTTTTGCCCCAAAATAAGGAGAATTTCTGTCTTTTTGCCCCAACATATAGAGAATTTCTGCCTTTTTGCCCCACAATTAGGCAAATTTCTGCAATTTTGCTCTAAAATACCGTGAATTTTTGCCTTTTTGCCCGAAAATAAGAAGAATGCATACCTTTTTGCAATAAAAAAGGGAAATTTCTTCATTTTTGCTTCAAAATAAGGGGAATTTCTGCTTTTTTGCCTCTAAATAAGTGGAATTTCTGTCTTTTCCCCCAAAACAAAGAAAATTCCTGTCTTTTTTGCCCCAAAATAAGAAAAATTTCTGACTTATTACCCTGAAATAAGTGAAATTTCTGCAATTTTGCCCCAAAATAAGGGAAATTTATGCAATTTTGCCCCAAAATAATTGAAATTTCTGAGTTTTGCCCCAAAATGAGGAGAATTTCTGTATTTTGCCCCAACATATAGGGAATTTCTGTCTTTTTGCCCCACAATTAGGTAATTTCTGCAATTTTGCACCAAAATACGGGAAATTTCTGCCTTTTTGCCCGAAAATAAGAAGAATGAATACCTTTTTGCCATAAAAAAGGGAAATTTCTTCATTTTTGATCAAAATAAGGGGAATTTCTGGTTTTTTGCCTCTAAATCAGTGGAATTTCTGTCTTTTTCCCCCAAAACAAAGAAAATTCTTGTCTTTTTTGCCCCAAAATAAGAAAAATTTCTGACTTATTACCCTGAAATAAGTGAAATTTCTGCAATTTTGCCCCAAAATATGTGAAATTTCTGCAATTTTGGCCCAAAATAAGAGAAATTTCTGGAATTTTGCCCCAAAAATTGGAATTTCTAGGTTTTGCCCCAAAATAAGGAGAATTTCTGTCTTTTTGCCCCAACATATAGGCAATTTCTGCATTTTTGCCCCACAGTTATGGGAATTTCTGCAATTTTGCTCCAAAATACAGAGAATTTCTGCCTTTTTGCCTGAAAATAAGAAGAATGCATACCTTTTTGCCATAAAAAAGGGAAATTTCTTCATTTTTGCTCAAAATTAAGGGGAATTTCTGCATTTTTGCCTCTAAATATGTGGAATATCTGTCTTTTTCCCCTAAAACAAATGGAATTTCAGTTTTTTGCCCCAAAATAAAGAAAAATTCTGACTTATTACCCTGAAGTAAGTAAAATTTCTGCAATTTTGTCCGAAAATAAGATAAATTTCTGCCTTTTTGCCCCCTATTAAGGGGAATTTCAGCCTTTTTACATCAAAATAAGGGGAATTTCTAAATTTTTTCCACAAAATATTAGGAATTTCTGCTTTTTGCCCCAAAATAAGGAAAATTTCTGCCTTTTTTCCCTGAAATAAGTGAAATTTCTGCAATTTTGCCCCAAAATAAGTGAAATTTCTGCAAATTTGCCTCAAATAAGTGAAATTTCTGCAATTTTGCCACAAAATAAGGGAAATTTCTGGAATTTTGCCCCAAAATAAGTGGAGTTTCTGAGTTTTGCTCCAAAATAAGGAGAATTTCTGTTTTTTGCCCCAACATATAGAGATTTTCTGCATTTTTGCCCCACAATTAGGGGAATTTCTGCAATTTTTACTCCAAAATACGGGGAATTTCTGCCTTTTTGCCCGAAAATAAGAAGAATGCATACCTTTTTGCCATAAGAAAGGGAAATTTCTTCATTTTTGCTCCAAAATAAGGGGAATTTCTGCTTTTTTGCCTCTAAATAAGTAGAATTTCTTTCTTTTTCCCCCAAAACATAGGGAATTTCTGTCTTTTTTGCCCCAAGATAAGGAAAAATTCTGACTTATTACCCTGAAGTAAGTGAAATTTATGCAATTTTGCCCTAAAATAAGGGAATTTTCTGCGTTTTTGTTTACAAAATAAGGGGAATTTCAGCCATTTTACCTCAAATTAGGGGAATTTCTGCATATTTACCCTCTATTAAGGGAATTTCAGTATTTTTACCTCAAAATAAGGGGAATTTATGCATTTTTGCCACAAAATATTAGGAATTTCTGCCTTTTTGGCACAAAATAAGAAAATTTCTGCTTTTTTTTCTCTGAAATAAGTGAAATTTCTGCAATTTTGCCCCAAAATAAGTGAAATTTCTACAATTTTGCCCCAAATTAACTGAAATTTCTGGAATTTTGCCCCAAAAAATGGAATTTCTGAGTTTTGCCCCAAAATAAAGAGAATTTCTGTCTTTTTGCCCCAACATATAGAGAATTTCTGCCTTTTTGCCCTACAATTAGGCAAATTTCTGCAATTTTGCTCCAAAATACGGGGAATTTCTGCCTTTTTGCCCGAAAATAAGAAGAATGCATACCTTTTTGCCATAAAAAATGGAAATTTCTTCATTTTTGCTCTAAAATAAAAGGAATTTCTGCTTTTTGGCCTCTAAATAAGTAGAATTTCTGTCTTTTTCCCCCAAAACAAAGAAAATTCCTGTCTTTTTTGCCCCAAAATAAGGAAAATTTCTGACTTATTACCCTGAAGTAAGTGAAATTTCTGCAATTTTGCCCTAAAATACGAAAAATTTCTGCCTTTTTGCCCCCTATTAAGGGGAATTTCAGCCTTTTTACCTCAAAATAAGGGGAATTTCTGAATTTTGACACAAAATACTAGGAATTTCTGCCTTTTTGCCCCAAAATAAGAAAATTTCTGCTTTTTTTCCCTGAAATAAGTGAAATTTCTGCAATTATGCCCCAAAATAAGTGAAATTTCTGCAATTTTGCCCGAAAATAAGGGAAATTTCTGGAATTTTGCCCCAAAATAATGGAATTTCTGAGTTTTGCCCCAAAATAAGGAGAATTTCTGTCTTTTTGCCCCAACATATAGAGAATTTCTGCCTTTTTGCTCTACAATTAGGCAAATTTCTGCAATTTTGTTCCAAAATACGGGGAATTTCTGCCTTTTTGCCCGAAAATAAGAAGAATGCATACCTTTTTGCCATAAAAAAGGGAAATTTCTTCATTTTTGCTTCAAAATAAGGGGAATTTCTGCTTTTTTGCCTATAAATAAGTGGAATTTCTGTCTTTTCCCCTAAAACAAAGAATATTCCTGTCTTTTTTGCCCCAAAATAAGAAAAATTTCTGACTTATTACCCTGAAATAAGTGAAATTTCTGCAATTGTGCCCCCAAATAAGTGAAATTTCTGCACTTTTGTCCCAGAATAAGGGAAATTTCTGGAATTTTGCCACAAAATAAGTGGAATTTCAGAGTTTTGCCCCAAAATAAGGAGAATTTCTGTATTTTGCCCCAACATATAGGGAATTTCTGCCTTTTTGCCCCACAATTAGGCAAATTTCTGCAATTTTGCACCAAAATACGGGGAATTTCTGCCTTTTTGCCCGAAAATAAGAAGAATGAATACCTTTTTGCCATAAAAAAGGGAAATTTCTTCATCTTTGCTCCAAAATAAGGGGAATTTCTGGTTTTTTGCCTCTAAATCAGTGGAATTTCTGTATTTTTCCCCCAAAACAAAGAAAATTCCTGTCTTTTTTGCCCCAAAATAAGAAAAATTTCTGACTTATTACCCTGAAATAAGTGAAATTTCTGCAATTTTGCCCCAAAATAAGTGAAATTTCTGCAATTTTGGCCCAAAATAAGGGAAATTTCTGGAATTTTGCCCCAAAAAAGTGGAATTTCTAGGTTTTGCCCCAAAATAAGGAGAATTTCTGTCTTTTTGCCCCAACATATAGGCAATTTCTGCATTTTTGCCCCACAATTATGGGAATTTCTGCAATTTTGCTCCAAAATACAGAGAATTTCTGCCTTTTTGCCCGAAAATAAGAAGAATGCATACCTTTTTGCCATAAAAAAGGGAAATTTCTTCATTTTTGCTTCAAAATAAGGGGAATTTCTTCTTTTTTGCCTCTAAATATGTGGAATATCTGTCTTTTTCCCCTAAAACAAATGGAATTTCAGTTTTTTTGCCCTAAAATTAAGAAAAATTCTGACTTATTACCCTGAAGTAAGTAAAATTTCTGCAATTTTGCCCCAAAATAAGAAAAATTTCTGCCTTTTTGCCCCCTATTAAGGGGAATTTCAGCCTTTTTACCTCAAAATAAGGGGAATTTCTAAATTTTTGCCACAAAATATTAGGAATTTCTGCGTTTTGCCCCAAAATAAGGAAAATTTCTGCCTTTTTTCCCTGAAATAAGTGAAATTTCTGCAATTTTGCCCCAAAATAAGTGAAATTTCTGCAAATTTGCCTCAAATAAGTGAAATTTCTGCAATTTTGCCCCAAAATAAGGGAAATTTCTGGAATTTAGCCCCAAAATAAGTGGAATTTCTGAGTTTTGCCCCAAAATAAGGAGAATTTCTGTTTTTTGCCCCAACATATAGAGATTTTCTGCATTTTTGCCCCACAATTAGAGGAATTTCTGCAATTTTTACTCCAAAATACGGGGAATTTCTGCCTTTTTGCCCGAAAATAAGAAGAATGCATACCTTTTTGCCATAAGAAAGGGAAATTTCTTCATTTTTGCTCCAAAATAAGGGGAATTTCTGCTTTTTTGCCTCTAAATAAGTAGAATTTCTGTCTTTTTCCCCCAAAACAAAGGGAATTTCTGTCTTTTTTGCCCCAAGATAAGGAAAAATTCTGACTTATTACCCTGAAGTAAGTGAAATTTATGCAATTTTGCCCTAAAATAAGGGAATTTTCTGCGTTTTTGTTTACAAAATAAGGGGAATTTCAGCCATTTTACCTCAAATTAGGGGAATTTCTGCATATTTACCCTCTATTAAGGGAATTTCAGTATTTTTACCTCAAAATAAGGGGAATTTATGCAATTTTGCCCCAAAATAAGTGAAATTTCTACAATTTTGCCCCAAATTAAGGGAAATTTCTGGAATTTTGCCCCAAAAAATGGAATTTCTGAGTTTTGCCCCAAAATAAGGAGAATTTCTGTCTTTTTGCCCCAACATATAGAGAATTTCTGCCTTTTTGCCCCACAATTAGGCAAATTTCTGCAATTTTGCTCTAAAATACCGTGAATTTTTGCCTTTTTGCCCGAAAATAAGAAGAATGCATACCTTTTTGCAATAAAAAAGGGAAATTTCTTCATTTTTGCTTCAAAATAAGGGGAATTTCTGCTTTTTTGCCTCTAAATAAGTGGAATTTCTGTCTTTTCCCCCAAAACAAAGAAAATTCCTGTCTTTTTTGCCCCAAAATAAGAAAAATTTCTGACTTATTACCCTGAAATAAGTGAAATTTCTGCAATTTTGCCCCAAAATAAGGGAAATTTATGCAATTTTGCCCCAAAATAATTGAAATTTCTGAGTTTTGCCCCAAAATGAGGAGAATTTCTGTATTTTGCCCCAACATATAGGGAATTTCTGTCTTTTTGCCCCACAATTAGGTAATTTCTGCAATTTTGCACCAAAATACGGGAAATTTCTGCCTTTTTGCCCGAAAATAAGAAGAATGAATACCTTTTTGCCATAAAAAAGGGAAATTTCTTCATTTTTGATCAAAATAAGGGGAATTTCTGGTTTTTTGCCTCTAAATCAGTGGAATTTCTGTCTTTTTCCCCCAAAACAAAGAAAATTCTTGTCTTTTTTGCCCCAAAATAAGAAAAATTTCTGACTTATTACCCTGAAATAAGTGAAATTTCTGCAATTTTGCCCCAAAATATGTGAAATTTCTGCAATTTTGGCCCAAAATAAGAGAAATTTCTGGAATTTTGCCCCAAAAATTGGAATTTCTAGGTTTTGCCCCAAAATAAGGAGAATTTCTGTCTTTTTGCCCCAACATATAGGCAATTTCTGCATTTTTGCCCCACAGTTATGGGAATTTCTGCAATTTTGCTCCAAAATACAGAGAATTTCTGCCTTTTTGCCTGAAAATAAGAAGAATGCATACCTTTTTGCCATAAAAAAGGGAAATTTCTTCATTTTTGCTCAAAATTAAGGGGAATTTCTGCATTTTTGCCTCTAAATATGTGGAATATCTGTCTTTTTCCCCTAAAACAAATGGAATTTCAGTTTTTTGCCCCAAAATAAAGAAAAATTCTGACTTATTACCCTGAAGTAAGTAAAATTTCTGCAATTTTGTCCGAAAATAAGATAAATTTCTGCCTTTTTGCCCCCTATTAAGGGGAATTTCAGCCTTTTTACATCAAAATAAGGGGAATTTCTAAATTTTTTCCACAAAATATTAGGAATTTCTGCTTTTTGCCCCAAAATAAGGAAAATTTCTGCCTTTTTTCCCTGAAATAAGTGAAATTTCTGCAATTTTGCCCCAAAATAAGTGAAATTTCTGCAAATTTGCCTCAAATAAGTGAAATTTCTGCAATTTTGCCACAAAATAAGGGAAATTTCTGGAATTTTGCCCCAAAATAAGTGGAGTTTCTGAGTTTTGCTCCAAAATAAGGAGAATTTCTGTTTTTTGCCCCAACATATAGAGATTTTCTGCATTTTTGCCCCACAATTAGGGGAATTTCTGCAATTTTTACTCCAAAATACGGGGAATTTCTGCCTTTTTGCCCGAAAATAAGAAGAATGCATACCTTTTTGCCATAAGAAAGGGAAATTTCTTCATTTTTGCTCCAAAATAAGGGGAATTTCTGCTTTTTTGCCTCTAAATAAGTAGAATTTCTTTCTTTTTCCCCCAAAACATAGGGAATTTCTGTCTTTTTTGCCCCAAGATAAGGAAAAATTCTGACTTATTACCCTGAAGTAAGTGAAATTTATGCAATTTTGCCCTAAAATAAGGGAATTTTCTGCGTTTTTGTTTACAAAATAAGGGGAATTTCAGCCATTTTACCTCAAATTAGGGGAATTTCTGCATATTTACCCTCTATTAAGGGAATTTCAGTATTTTTACCTCAAAATAAGGGGAATTTATGCATTTTTGCCACAAAATATTAGGAATTTCTGCCTTTTTGGCACAAAATAAGAAAATTTCTGCTTTTTTTTCTCTGAAATAAGTGAAATTTCTGCAATTTTGCCCCAAAATAAGTGAAATTTCTACAATTTTGCCCCAAATTAACTGAAATTTCTGGAATTTTGCCCCAAAAAATGGAATTTCTGAGTTTTGCCCCAAAATAAGGAGAATTTCTGTCTTTTTGCCCCAACATATAGAGAATTTCTGCCTTTTTGCCCTACAATTAGGCAAATTTCTGCAATTTTGCTCCAAAATACGGGGAATTTCTGCCTTTTTGCCCGAAAATAAGAAGAATGCATACCTTTTTGCCATAAAAAATGGAAATTTCTTCATTTTTGCTCTAAAATAAAAGGAATTTCTGCTTTTTGGCCTCTAAATAAGTAGAATTTCTGTCTTTTTCCCCCAAAACAAAGAAAATTCCTGTCTTTTTTGCCCCAAAATAAGGAAAATTTCTGACTTATTACCCTGAAGTAAGTGAAATTTCTGCAATTTTGCCCTAAAATACGAAAAATTTCTGCCTTTTTGCCCCCTATTAAGGGGAATTTCAGCCTTTTTACCTCAAAATAAGGGGAATTTCTGAATTTTGACACAAAATACTAGGAATTTCTGCCTTTTTGCCCCAAAATAAGAAAATTTCTGCTTTTTTTCCCTGAAATAAGTGAAATTTCTGCAATTATGCCCCAAAATAAGTGAAATTTCTGCAATTTTGCCCGAAAATAAGGGAAATTTCTGGAATTTTGCCCCAAAATAATGGAATTTCTGAGTTTTGCCCCAAAATAAGGAGAATTTCTGTCTTTTTGCCCCAACATATAGAGAATTTCTGCCTTTTTGCTCTACAATTAGGCAAATTTCTGCAATTTTGTTCCAAAATACGGGGAATTTCTGCCTTTTTGCCCGAAAATAAGAAGAATGCATACCTTTTTGCCATAAAAAAGGGAAATTTCTTCATTTTTGCTTCAAAATAAGGGGAATTTCTGCTTTTTTGCCTATAAATAAGTGGAATTTCTGTCTTTTCCCCTAAAACAAAGAATATTCCTGTCTTTTTTGCCCCAAAATAAGAAAAATTTCTGACTTATTACCCTGAAATAAGTGAAATTTCTGCAATTGTGCCCCCAAATAAGTGAAATTTCTGCACTTTTGTCCCAGAATAAGGGAAATTTCTGGAATTTTGCCACAAAATAAGTGGAATTTCAGAGTTTTGCCCCAAAATAAGGAGAATTTCTGTATTTTGCCCCAACATATAGGGAATTTCTGCCTTTTTGCCCCACAATTAGGCAAATTTCTGCAATTTTGCACCAAAATACGGGGAATTTCTGCCTTTTTGCCCGAAAATAAGAAGAATGAATACCTTTTTGCCATAAAAAAGGGAAATTTCTTCATCTTTGCTCCAAAATAAGGGGAATTTCTGGTTTTTTGCCTCTAAATCAGTGGAATTTCTGTATTTTTCCCCCAAAACAAAGAAAATTCCTGTCTTTTTTGCCCCAAAATAAGAAAAATTTCTGACTTATTACCCTGAAATAAGTGAAATTTCTGCAATTTTGCCCCAAAATAAGTGAAATTTCTGCAATTTTGGCCCAAAATAAGGGAAATTTCTGGAATTTTGCCCCAAAAAAGTGGAATTTCTAGGTTTTGCCCCAAAATAAGGAGAATTTCTGTCTTTTTGCCCCAACATATAGGCAATTTCTGCATTTTTGCCCCACAATTATGGGAATTTCTGCAATTTTGCTCCAAAATACAGAGAATTTCTGCCTTTTTGCCCGAAAATAAGAAGAATGCATACCTTTTTGCCATAAAAAAGGGAAATTTCTTCATTTTTGCTCCAAAATAAGGGGAATTTCTGCTTTTTTGCCTCTAAATATGTGGAATATCTGTCTTTTTCCCCTAAAACAAATGGAATTTCAGATTTTTGCCCTAAAATTAAGAAAAATTCTGACTTATTACCCTGAAGTAAGTAAAATTTCTGCAATTTTGCCCCAAAATAAGAAAAATTTCTGCCTTTTTGCCCCCTATTAAGGGGAATTTCAGCCTTTTTACCTCATAATAAGGGGAATTTCTAAATTTTTGCCACAAAATATTAGGAATTTCTGCGTTTTGCCCCAAAATAAGGAAAATTTCTGCCTTTTTTCCCTGAAATAAGTGAAATTTCTGCAATTTTGTCCCAAAATAAGTGAAATTTCTGCAAATTTGCCTCAAATAAGTGAAATTTCTGCAATTTTGCCCCAAAATAAGGGAAATTTCTGGAATTTTGCCCCAAAATAAGTGGAATTTCTGAGTTTTGCCCCAAAATAAGGAGAATTTCTGTTTTTTGCCCCAACATATAGAGATTTTCTGCATTTTTGCCCCACAATTAGGGGAATTTCTGCAATTTTTACTCCAAAATACGGGGAATTTCTGCCTTTTTGCCCGAAAATAAGAAGAATGCATACGTTTTTGCCATAAGAAAGGGAAATTTCTTCATTTTTGCTCCAAAATAAGGGGAATTTCTGCTTTTTTGCCTCTAAATAAGTAGAATTTCTGTCTTTTTCCCCCAAAACAAAGAAAATTCTTGTCTTTTTTGCCCAAAAATAAGGAAAATTTCTGACTTATTACCCTGAAGTAAGTGAAATTTCTGCAATTTTGCCCTAAAATAAGAAAAATTTCTGCCTTTTTGCCCCCTATTAAGGGGAATTTCAGCCTTTTTACCTCAAAATAAGGGGAATTTCTGAATTTTGACACAAAATACTAGGAATTTCTGCCTTTTTGCCCCAAAATAAGAAAATTTCTGCTTTTTTTCCCTGAAATAAGTCAAATTTCTGCAATTATGCCCCAAAATAAGTGAAATTTCTGCAATTTTGCCCGAAAATAAGGGAAATTTCTGGAATTTTGCCCCAAAATAATGGAATTTCTGAGTTTTGCCCCAAAATAAGAAGAATTTCTGTCTTTTTGCCCCAACATATAGAGAATTTCTGCCTTTTTGCCCCACAATTAGGCAAATTTCTGCAATTTTGCTCCAAAATACCGTGAATTTTTGCCTTTTTGCCCGAAAATAAGAAGAATGCATACCTTTTTGCCATAAAAAAGGGAAATTTCTTCATTTTTGCTTCAAAATAAGGGGAATTTCTGCTTTTTTGCCTATAAATAAGTGGAATTTCTGTCTTTTCCCCCAAAACAAAGAATATTCCTGTCTTTTTTGCCCCAAAATAAGAAAAATTTCTGACTTATTACCCTGAAATAAGTGAAATTTCTGCAATTGTGCCGCCAAATAAGTGAAATTTCTGCACTTTTGTCCCAGAATAAGGGAAATTTCTGGAATTTTGCCCCAAAATAAGTGGAATTTCAGAGTTTTGCCCCAAAATAAGGAGAATTTCTGTATTTTGCCCCAACATATAGCGAATTTCTGCCTTTTTGCCACACAATTAGGCAAATTTCTGCAATATTGCACCAAAATACGGGGAATTTCTGCCTTTTTGCCCGAAAATAAGAAGAATGAATACCTTTTTGCCATAAAAAAGGGAAATTTCTTCATTTTTGCTCCAAAATAAGGGGAATTTCTGGTTTTTTGCCTCTAAATCAGTGGAATTTCTGTATTTTTCCCCCAAAACAAAGAAAATTCCTGTCTTTTTTGCCCCAAAATAAGAAAAATTTCTGACTTATTACCCTGAAATAAGTGAAATTTCTGCAATTTTGCCCCAAAATAAGTGAAATTTCTGCAATTTTGGCCCAAAATAAGGAAAATTTCTGAAATTTTGCCCCAAAAAAGTGGAATTTCTAGGTTTTGCCCCAAAATAAGGAGAATTTCTGTCTTTTTGCCCCAACATATAGGCAATTTCTGCATTTTTGCCCCACAATTATGGGAATTTCTGCAATTTTGCTCCAAAATACAGAGAATTTCTGCCTTTTTGCCCGAAAATAAGAAGAATGCATACCTTTTTGCCATAAAAAAGGGAAATTTCTTCATTTTTGCTCCAAAATAAGGGGAATTTCTGCTTTTTTGCCTCTAAATATGTGGAATATCTGTCTTTTTTCCCTAAAACAAATGGAATTTCAGTTTTTTTGCCCTAAAATTAAGAAAAATTCTGACTTATTACCCTGAAGTAAGTAAAATTTCTGCAATTTTGCCCCAAAATAAGAAAAATTTCTGCCTTTTTGCCCCCTATTAAGGGGAATTTCAGCCTTTTTACCTCAAAATAAGGGGAATTTCTAAATTTTTGCCACAAAATATTAGGAATTTCTGCGTTTTGCCCCAAAATAAGGAAAATTTCTGCCTTTTTTCCCTGAAATAAGTGAAATTTCTGCAATTTTGCCCCAAAATAAGTGAAATTTCTGCAAATTTGCCTCAAATAAGTGAAATTTCTGCAATTTTGCACCAAAATAAGGGAAATTTCTGGAATTTTGCCCCAAAATAAGTGGAATTTCTGAGTTTTGCCCCAAAATAAGGAGAATTTCTGTTTTTTGCCCCAACATATAGAGATTTTCTGCATTTTTGCCCCACAATTAGGGGAATTTCTGCAATTTTTACTCCAAAATACGGGGAATTTCTGCCTTTTTGCCCGAAAATAAGAAGAATGCATACCTTTTTGCCATAAGAAAGGGAAATTTCTTCATTTTTGCTCCAAAATAAGGGGAATTTCTGCTTTTTTGCCTCTAAATAAGTAGAATTTCTGTCTTTTTCCCCCAAAACAAAGAAAATTCTTGTTATTTTTGCCCCAAAATAAGGAAAATTTCTGACTTATTACCCTGAAGTAAGTGAAATTTCTGCAATTTTGCCCTAAAATAAGAAAAATTTCTGCCTTTTTGCCCCCTATTAAGGGGAATTTCAGCCTTTTTACCTCAAAATAAGGGGAATTTCTGAATTTTGACACAAAATACTAGGAATTTCTGCCTTTTTGCCCCAAAATAAGAAAATTTCTGCTTTTTTTCCCTGAAATAAGTGAAATTTCTGCAATTATGCCCCAAAATAAGTGAAATTTCTGCAATTTTGCCCGAAAATAAGGGAAATTTCTGGAATTTTGCCCCAAAATAATGGAATTTCTGAGTTTTGCCCCAAAATAAGAAGAATTTCTGTCTTTTTGCCCCAACATATAGAGAATTTCTGCCTTTTTGCCCCACAATTAGGCAAATTTCTGCAATTTTGCTCCAAAATACCGTGAATTTTTGCCTTTTTGCCCGAAAATAAGAAGAATGCATACCTTTTTGCCATAAAAAAGGGAAATTTCTTCATTTTTGCTTCAAAATAAGGGGAATTTCTGCTTTTTTGCCTATAAATAAGTGGAATTTCTGTCTTTTCCCCCAAAACAAAGAATATTCCTGTCTTTTTTGCCCCAAAATAAGAAAAATTTCTGACTTATTACCCTGAAATAAGTGAAATTTCTGCAATTGTGCCGCCAAATAAGTGAAATTTCTGCACTTTTGTCCCAGAATATGGGAAATTTCTGGAATTTTTGCCCCAAAATAAGTGGAATTTCAGAGTTTTGCCCCAAAATAAGGAGAATTTCTGTATTTTGCCCCAACATATAGCGAATTTCTGCCTTTTTGCCACACAATTAGGCAAATTTCTGCAGTATTGCACCAAAATACGGGGAATTTCTGCCTTTTTGCCCGAAAATAAGAAGAATGAATACCTTTTTGCCATAAAAAAGGGAAATTTCTTCATTTTTGCTCCAAAATAAGGGGAATTTCTGGTTTTTTGCCTCTAAATCAGTGGAATTTCTGTATTTTTCCCCCAAAACAAAGAAAATTCCTGTCTTTTTTGCCCCAAAATAAGAAAAATTTCTGACTTATTACCCTGAAATAAGTGAAATTTCTGCAATTTTGCCCCAAAATAAGTGAAATTTCTGCAATTTTGGCCCAAAATAAGGGAAATTTCTGAAATTTTGCCCCAAAAAAGTGGAATTTCTAGGTTTTGCCCCAAAATAAGGAGAATTTCTGTCTTTTTGCCCCAACATATAGGCAATTTCTGCATTTTTGCCCCACAATTATGGGAATTTCTGCAATTTTGCTCCAAAATACAGAGAATTTCTGCATTTTTGCCCGAAAATAAGAAGAATGCATACCTTTTTGCCATAAAAAAGGGAAATTTCTTCATTTTTGCTCCAAAATAAGGGGAATTTCTGCTTTTTTGCCTCTAAATATGTGGAATATCTGTCTTTTTCCCCTAAAACAAATGGAATTTCAGTTTTTTTGCCCTAAAATTAAGAAAAATTCTGACTTATTACCCTGAAGTAAGTAAAATTTCTGCAATTTTGCCCCAAAATAAGAAAAATTTCTGCCTTTTTGCCCCCTATTAAGGGGAATTTCAGCCTTTTTACCTCAAAATAAGGGGAATTTCTAAATTTTTGCCACAAAATATTAGGAATTTCTGCGTTTTGCCCCAAAATAAGGAAAATTTCTGCCTTTTTTCCCTGAAATAAGTGAAATTTCTGCAATTTTGCCCCAAAATAAGTGAAATTTCTGCAAATTTGCCTCAAATAAGTGAAATTTCTGCAATTTTGCACCAAAATAAGGGAAATTTCTGGAATTTTGCCCCAAAATAAGTGGAATTTCTGAGTTTTGCCCCAAAATAAGGAGAATTTCTGTTTTTTGCCCCAACATATAGAGATTTTCTGCATTTTTGCCCCACAATTAGGGGAATTTCTGCAATTTTTACTCCAAAATACGGGGAATTTCTGCCTTTTTGCCCGAAAATAAGAAGAATGCATACCTTTTTGCCATAAGAAAGGGAAATTTCTTCATTTTTGCTCCAAAATAAGGGGAATTTCTGCTTTTTTGCCTCTAAATAAGTAGAATTTCTGTCTTTTTCCCCCAAAACAAAGAAAATTCTTGTCTTTTTTGCCCCAAAATAAGGAAAATTTCTGACTTATTACCCTGAAGTAAGTGAAATTTCTGCAATTTTGCCCTAAAATAAGAAAAATTTCTGCCTTTTTGCCCCCTATTAAGGGGAATTTCAGCCTTTTTACCTCAAAATAAGGGGAATTTCTGAATTTTGACACAAAATACTAGGAATTTAAGCCTTTTTGCCCCAAAATAAGAAAATTTCTGCTTTTTTTCCCTGAAATAAGTGAAATTTCTGCAATTATGCCCCAAAATAAGTGAAATTTCTGCAATTTTGCCCGAAAATAAGGGAAATTTCTGGAATTTTGCCCCAAAATAATGGAATTTCTGAGTTTTGCCCCAAAATAAGGAGAATTTCTGTCTTTTTGCCCCAACATATAGAGAATTTCTGCCTTTTTGCCCCACAATTAGGCAAATTTCTGCAATTTTGCTCCAAAATACCGTGAATTTTTGCCTTTTTGCCCGAAAATAAGAAGAATGCATACCTTTTTGCCATAAAAAAGGGAAATTTCTTCATTTTTGCTTCAAAATAAGGGGAATTTCTGCTTTTTTGCCTATAAATAAGTGGAATTTCTGTCTTTTCCCCCAAAACAAAAAATATTCCTGTCTTTTTTGCCCCAAAATAAGAAAAATTTCTGACTTATTACCCTGAAATAAGTGAAATTTCTGCAATTGTGCCGCCAAATAAGTGAAATTTCTGCACTTTTGTCCCAGAATAAGGGAAATTTCTGGAATTTTGCCCCAAAATAAGTGGAATTTCAGAGTTTTACCCCAAAATAAGGAGAATTTCTGTATTTTGCCCCAACATATAGGGAATTTCTGCCTTTTTGCCACACAATTAGGCAAATTTCTGCAATATTGCACCAAAATACGGGGAATTTCTGCCTTTTTGCCCGAAAATAAGAAGAATGAATACCTTTTTGCCATAAAAAAGGGAAATTTCTTCATTTTTGCTCCAAAATAAGGGGAATTTCTGGTTTTTTGCCTCTAAATCAGTGGAATTTCTGTATTTTTCCCCCAAAACAAAGAAAATTCCTGTCTTTTTTGCCCCAAAATAAGAAAAATTTCTGACTTATTACCCTGAAATAAGTGAAATTTCTGCAATTTTGCCCCAAAATAAGTGAAATTTCTGCAATTTTGGCCCAAAATAAGGGAAATTTCTGAAATTTTGCCCCAAAAAAGTGGAATTTCTAGGTTTTGCCCCAAAATAAGGAGAATTTCTGTCTTTTTGCCCCAACATATAGGCAATTTCTGCATTTTTGCCCCACAATTATGGGAATTTCTGCAATTTTGCTCCAAAATACAGAGAATTTCTGCCTTTTTGCCCGAAAATAAGAAGAATGCATAACTTTTTGCCATAAAAAAGGGAAATTTCTTCATTTTTGCTCCAAAATAAGGGGAATTTCTGCTTTTTTGCCTCTAAATATGTGGAATATCTGTCTTTTTCCCCTAAAACAAATGGAATTTCAGTTTTTTTGCCCTAAAATTAAGAAAAATTCTGACTTTTTACCCTGAAGTAACTAAAATTTCTGCAATTTTGCCCCAAAATAAGAAAAATTTCTGCCTTTTTGCCCCCTATTAAGGGGAATTTCAGCCTTTTTACCTCAAAATAAGGGGAATTTCTAAATTTTTGCCACAAAATATTAGGAATTTCTGCGTTTTGCCCCAAAATAAGGAAAATTTCTGCCTTTTTTCCCTGAAATAAGTAAAATTTCTGCGATTTTGCCCCAAAATAAGTGAAATTTCTGCAAATTTGCATCAAATAAGTGAAATTTCTGCAATTTTGCCCCAAAATAAGGGAAATTTCTGGAATTTTGCCCCAAAATAAGTGGAATTTCTGAGTTTTGCCCCAAAATAAGGAGAATTTCTGTTTTTTGCCCCAACATATAGAGATTTTCTGCATTTTTGCCCCACAATTAGGGGAATTTCTGCAATTTTTACTCCAAAATACGGGGAATTTCTGCATTTTTGCCCGAAAATAAGAAGAATGCATACCTTTTTGCCATAAGAAAGGGAAATTTCTTCATTTTTGCTCCAAAATAAGGGGAATTTCTGCTTTTTTGCCTCTAAATAAGTAGAATTTCTGTCTTTTTCCCCCAAAACAAAGGGAATTTCTGTTTTTTTTTGCCCCAAAATAAGGAAAAATTCTGACTTATTACCCTGAAGTAAGTGAAATTTATGCAATTTTGCCCTAAAATAAGGGAATTTTCTGCGTTTTTGTTTACAAAATAAGGGGAATTTCAGCCATTTTACATCAAATTAGGGGAATTTCTGCATATTTACCCTCTATTAAGGGAATTTCAGTATTTTTATCTCAAAATAAGGGGAATTTATGCATTTTTGCCACAAAATATTAGGAATTTCTGCCTTTTTGGCCCAAAATAAGAAAATTTCTGCTTTTTTTTCTCTGAAATAAGTGAAATTTCTGCAATTTTGCCCCAAAATAAGTGAAATTTCTACAATTTTGCCCCAAATTAAGGGAAATTTCTGGAATTTTGCCCCAAAAAATGGAATTTCTGAGTTTTGCCCCAAAATAAGGAGAATTTCTGTCTTTTTGCCCCAACATATAGAGAATTTCTGCCTTTTTGCCCTACAATTAGGCAAATTTCTGCAATTTTGCTCCAAAATACGGGGAATTTCTGCCTTTTTGCCCGAAAATAAGAAGAATGCATACCTTTTTGCCATAAAAAATGGAAATTTCTTCATTTTTGCTCTAAAATAAAAGGAATTTCTGCTTTTTGGCCTCTAAATAAGTAGAATTTCTGTCTTTTTCCCCCAAAACAAAGAAAATTCCTGTCTTTTTTGCCCCAAAATAAGGAAAATTTCTGAATTATTACCCTGAAGTAAGTGAAATTTCTGCAATTTAGCCCTAAAATAAGAAAAATTTCTGCCTTTTTGCCCCCTATTAAGGGGAATTTCAGCCTTTTTACTTCAAAATAAGGGGAATTTCTGAATTTTGACACAAAATACTAGGAATTTCTGCCTTTTTGCCCAAAATAAGAAAATTTCTGCTTTTTTTCCCTGAAATAAGTGAAATTTCTGCAATTATGCCCCAAAATAAGTGAAATTTCTGCAATTTTGCCCCAAAATAAGGGAAATTTCTGGAATTTTGCCCCAAAATAATGGAATTTCTGAGTTTTGCTCCAAAATAAGGAGAATTTCTGTCTTTTTGCCCCAACATATAGAGAATTTCTGCCTTTTTGCCCCACAATTTGGCAAATTTCTGCAATTTTGCTCCAAAATACCGTGAATTTTTGCCTTTTTGCCCGAAAATAAGAAGAAT